>NW_027039153.1:24301-49074 GCF_034236695.1 Oncorhynchus nerka | reverse complement strand
CACAGCAGATGCTTCTTCCCAAGTTGTATGCCTGGGGAGGAGGTTAACATTACTCTAGTCATACACAGCAGATGCTTCTTCCCAAGTTGTATGCCTGGGGAGGAGGTTAACATTACTCTAGTCATACAGCAGATGCTTCTTCCCAAGTTGTATGCCTGGGGAGGAGGTTAACATTACTCTAGTCTCACACAGCAGATGCTTCTTCCCAAGTTGTATGCCTGGGGAGGGAGGTTAACATTACTCTAGTCTCACACAGCAGATGCTTCTTCCCAAGTTGTATGCCTGGGGAGGAGATGTTAACATTACTCTAGTCTCACACAGCAGATGCTTCTTCCCAAGTTGTATGCCTGGGGAGGAGGTTAACATTACTCTAGTCATACACAGCAGATGCTTCTTCCCAAGTTATGCCTGGGGGAGGAGGTTTACTCTAGTCTCACACAGCAGATGCTTCTTCCCAAGTTGTATGCCTGGGGAGGAGGTTAACATTACTCTAGTCTCACACAGCAGATGCTTCTTCCCAAGTTGTATGCCTGGGGAGGAGGTTAACATTACTCTAGTCTCACACAGCAGATGCTTCTTCCCAAGTTGTATGCCTGGGGAGGAGGTTAACATTACTCTAGTCTCACAGATGCTTCTTCCCAGCAGATGCTTCTTCCCAAGTTGTATGCCTGGGGAGGAGGTTAACATTACTCTAGTCATACACAGCAGATGCTTCTTCCCAAGTTGTATGCCTGGGGAGGAGGTTAACATTACTCTAGTCATACACAGCAGATGCTTCTTCCCAAGTTGTATGCCTGGGGAGGAGGTTAACATTACTCTAGTCTCACACAGCAGATGCTTCTTCCCAAGTTGTATGCCTGGGGAGGAGGTTAACATTACTCTAGTCATACACAGCAGATGCCTGGGTTAACATTACTCTAGTCATACACAGCAGATGCTTCTTCCCAAGTTGTATGCCTGGGGAGGAGGTTAACATTACTCTAGTCTCACACAGCAGATGCTTCTTCCCAAGTTGTATGCCTGGGGAGGAGGTTAACATTACTCTAGTCATACACAGCAGATGCTTCTTCCCAAGTTGTATGCCTGGGGAGGAGGTTAACATTACTCTAGTCATACACAGCAGATGCTTCTTCCCAAGTTGTATGCCTGGGGAGGAGGTTAACATTACTCTAGTCTCACACAGCAGATGCTTCTTCCCAAGTTGTATGCCTGGGGAGGAGGTTAACATCATACTCTAGTCTCACAGTCATACACAGCAGATGCTTCTTCCCAAGTTGTATGCCTGGGGAGGAGGTTAACATTACTCTAGTCTCACACAGCAGATGCTTCTTCCCAAGTTGTATGCCTGGGGAGGAGGTTAACATTACTCTAGTCTCACACAGCAGATGCTTCTTCCCAAGTTGTATGCCTGGGGAGGAGGTTAACATTACTCTAGTCTCACACAGCAGATGCTTCTTCCCAAGTTGTATGCCTGGGGAGGAGGTTAACATTACTCTAGTCATACACAGCAGATGCTTCTTCCCAAGTTGTATGCCTGGGGAGGAGGTTAACATTACTCTAGTCTCACACAGCAGATGCTTCTTCCCAAGTTGTATGCCTGGGGAGGAGGTTAACATTACTCTAGTCTCACACAGCAGATGCTTCTTCCCAAGTTGTATGCCTGGGGAGGAGGTTAACATTACTCTAGTCATACACAGCAGATGCTTCTTCCCAAGTTGTATGCCTGGGGAGGAGGTTAACATTACTCTAGTCTCACACAGCAGATGCTTCTTCCCAAGTTGTATGCCTGGGGAGGAGGTTAACATTACTCTAGTCTCACACAGCAGATGCTTCTTCCCAAGTTGTATGCCTGGGGAGGAGGTTAACATTACTCTAGTCATACACAGCAGATGCTTCTTCCCAAGTTGTATGCCTGGGGAGGAGGTTAACATTACTCTCACAGTGTTGAGGTCCTGTCCCTCTTATGTCTATACTGCTGTCTGTGTCAGGAGGTGTCGGTTCAGACCATGTGTCTGGAGGAAGCTGTTCGGGTCCTTCAGGTTTGTGGAGCGGGCACGGCAGGGTCGGCTCAGGCATCGCTTCATGAAGGAGATACGGCAGGCTGAGGAAGAAGGGAGCCAGGCCAAGAGCCAAACACCCATCAGCACCCTGGACCCCGACCAGGCTGCCACATGCATTCAGAAGGTAAGGAGTGTAGTATACTTATTGTTTCGTTTCTCATATTTTGTCAGCAAACTTTACTTTCAATACCAGGCCAACATTTCCAATTGCTGTTGAACAGTACTGACTGATGTTTTAATACGAGTGAACCACTAAAGACACAGCCAACAGTCAGGGAAGCTGATTAACTGGGTTAAAGTAACTGTCCAGTGTTTCCAGATTTTTATGAAATATTACTTATAGTTAATTACAACATGAGTGAAAGAGTTTTCATTTTTCATTTATTAAGTATGTTAAAAGGCAGCTTTTCTGTGTTGGAATGGTGTGGGCGTTAAAAATATTCATGCAAGTAGACCACTGACTGGCCAGCTCATCCTCAGGATGATGACATCAGCCTCTAGAAGGAAATAATAAGCATTTTGGAAATGGTCTGTGTGAGATACAAGTTTGAGTTGTTTTAAAAAAAAGTGTTTTTTCCTAAGGGTTGTAGTTCATCCCACTCTCTCTAGTCAGAGGGTTGTAGTTCATCCCACTCTCTCTAGTCAGAGGGTTGTAGTTCATCCCACTCTCTCTAGTCAGAGGGTTGTAGTTCATCCCACTCTCTCTAGTCAGTCAGGGTTGTAGTTCATCCCACTCTCTCTAGTCAGAGGGTTGTAGTTCATCCCCACTCTCTCTAGTCAGAGGGTTGTAGTTCATCCCACTTTCTCTCTAGTCAGAGGGTTGTAGTTCATCCCACTCTCTCTAGTCAGAGGGTTGTAGTTCATCCCACTGTCTCTAGTCAGAGGGTTATAGTTCATCCCACTCTCTCTAGTCAGAGGGTTGTAGTTCATCCCACTTTCTCTAGTCAGAGGGTTGTAGTTCATCCCACTCTCTCTAGTCAGAGGGTTGTAGTTCATCCCACTCTCTCTAGTCAGAGGGTTGTAGTTCATCCCACTCTCTCTAGTCAGAGGGTTGTAGTTCATCCCACTCTCTAGTCAGAGGGTTGTAGTTCATCCCACTCTCTCTAGTCAGAGGGTTGTAGTTCATCCTCACTCTAGTCAGAGGGTTGTAGTTCATCCCACTCTCTAGTCAGAGGGTTGTAGTTCATCCCACTCTCTCTAGTCAGAGGGTTGTAGTTCATCCCACTCTCTAGTCAGAGGGTTGTAGTTCATCCCACTCTCTCTAGTCAGAGGGTTGTAGTTCATCCCACTCTCTCTAGTCAGTTGTAGTTCATCCCACTCTAGTCAGAGGGTTATAGTTCATCCCACTCTCTCTAGTCAGAGGTTGTAGTTCATCCCACTCTCTCTAGTCAGAGGGTTGTAGTTCATCCCACTCTCTCTAGTCAGAGGGTTGTAGTTCATCCCACTCTCTCTAGTCAGAGGGTTGTAGTTCATCCCACTCTCTCTAGTCAGAGGGTTGTAGTTCATCCACTCTCTCTAGTCAGAGGGTTGTAGTTCATCCCACTCTCTCTAGTCAGAGGGTTATAGTTCATCCCACTCTCTAGTTCAGAGGGTTGTAGTTCATCCCTCTCTCTAGTCAGAGGGTTATAGTTCATCCCACTCTAGTCAGAGGGCAGTATCCCACTCTCTAGTCAGAGGGTTGTAGTTCATCCCACTCTCTCTAGTCAGAGGGTTGTAGTTCATCCCACTCTCTCTAGTCAGAGGGTTGTAGTTCATCCCACTGTCTCTAGTCAGAGGGTTGTAGTTCATCCCACTCTCTCTAGTCAGAGGGTTGTAGTTCATCCCCACTCTCTAGTCAGAGGGGTTGTAGTTCATCCCACTCTCTCTAGTCAGAGGGTTGTAGTTCATCCCACTTTCTCTAGTCAGAGGGTTGTAGTTCATCCCACTCTCTCAGAGGGTTGTAGTTCATCCTACTCTAGTCAGGGTTGTAGTTCATCCCACTCGCTCTAGTCAGAGGTTGTAGTTCATCCCACTCTCTCTAGTCAGAGGGTTGTAGTTCATCCACTCTCTCTAGTCAGGGTTGTAGTTCATCCCACTCTCTCTAGTCAGAGGCTTACATAGTTCATCCCACTCTCTAGTCAGAGGGTTGCAGTTCATCCTAATTTCTAGTCAGAGGGTTGTAGTTCATCCCACTCTCTAGTCAGAGGGTTATAGTTCATCCCACTCTCTATTCAGAGGTAGTCAGAGGTTGTAGTTCATCCCACTCTCTTCTCTAGTCAGAGGTTTGTAGTTCATCCCACTCTCTCTAGTCAGAGGTTGTAGTTCATCCCTCTCTCTAGTCAGAGGGTTGTAGTTCATCCCACTCTCTCTAGTCAGAGGTTGTAGTTCATCCCACTCTCTCTAGTCAGAGGGTTGTAGTTCATCCCACTCTCTCTAGTCAGAGGGTTGTAGTTCATCCCACTTCTCACTCTAGTCAGGGTTGTAGTTCATCCACTCTCTAGTCAGAGGGTTGTAGTTCATCCCACTCTCTCTAGTCAGAGGGTTGTAGTTCATCCCACTCTCTCTAGTCAGAGGGTTGTAGTTCATCCCACTCTCTCTAGTCAGAGGGTTGTAGTTCATCCCACTCTCTAGTCAGAGGGTTGTAGTTCATCCCACTCTCTCTAGTCAGAGGGTTGTAGTTCATCCCACTCTCTCTAGTCAGAGGGTTGTAGTTCATCCCACTCTCTCTAGTCAGAGGGTTGTAGTTCATCCCACTCTCTCTAGTCAGAGGGTTGTAGTTCATCCCACTCTCTCTAGTCAGAGGGTTGTAGTTCATCCCACTCTCTCTAGTCAGAGGGTTGTAGTTCATCCCACTCTCTCTAGTCAGAGGGTTGTAGTTCATCCCACTCTCTCTAGTCAGAGGGTTGTAGTTCATCCCACTCTCTCTAGTCAGAGGGTTGTAGTTCATCCCACTCTCTCTAGTCAGAGGGTTGTAGTTCATCCCACTCTCTCTAGTCAGAGGGTTGTAGTTCATCCCACTCTCTCTAGTCAGAGGGTTGTAGTTCATCCCACTCTCTCTAGTCAGAGGGTTGTAGTTCATCCCACTCTCTCTAGTCAGAGGGTTGTAGTTCATCCCACTCTCTCTAGTCAGAGGGTTGTAGTTCATCCCACTCTCTCTAGTCAGAGGGTTGTAGTTCATCCCACTCTCTCTAGTCAGAGGGTTGTAGTTCATCCCACTCTCTCTAGTCAGAGGGTTGTAGTTCATCCCACTCTCTCTAGTCAGAGGGTTGTAGTTCATCCCACTCTCTCTAGTCAGAGGGTTGTAGTTCATCCCACTCTCTCTAGTCAGAGGGTTGTAGTTCATCCCACTCTCTAGTCAGAGGGTTGTAGTTCATCCCACTCTCTCTAGTCAGAGGGTTGTAGTTCATCCCACTCTCTCTAGTCAGAGGGTTGTAGTTCATCCCACTCTCTAGTCAGAGGGTTGTAGTTCATCCCACTCGCTCTAGTCAGAGGGTTGTAGTTCATCCCACTCTCTAGTCAGAGGGTTGTAGTTCATCCCACTCTCTCTAGTCAGAGGGTTGTAGTTCATCCCACTCTCTCTAGTCAGAGGGTTGTAGTTCATCCCACTCTCTAGTCAGAGGGTTGTAGTTCATCCCACTCTCTCTAGTCAGAGGGTTGTAGTTCATCCCACTCTCTCTAGTCAGAGGGTTGTAGTTCATCCCACTCTCTCTAGTCAGAGGGTTGTAGTTCATCCCACTCTCTAGTCAGAGGGTTGTAGTTCATCCCACTCTCTCTAGTCAGAGGGTTGTAGTTCATCCCACTCTCTAGTCAGAGGGTTGTAGTTCATCCCACTCTCTCTAGTCAGAGGGTTGTAGTTCATCCCACTCTCTCTAGTCAGAGGGTTGTAGTTCATCCCACTCTCTCTAGTCAGAGGGTTGTAGTTCATCCCACTCTCTCTAGTCAGAGGGTTGTAGTTCATCCCACTCTCTCTAGTCAGAGGGTTGTAGTTCATCCCACTCTCTAGTCAGAGGGTTGTAGTTCATCCCACTCTCTCTAGTCAGAGGGTTGTAGTTCATCCCACTCTCTCTAGTCAGAGGGTTGTAGTTCATCCCACTCTCTCTGGTGTCAGAGGGTTGTAGTTCATCCTCTCTCCTAGTCAGAGGTTGTAGTTCATCCCACTCTCTCTAGTCAGAGGTTGTAGTTCATCCCACTCTCTCTAGTCAGAGGGTTGTAGTTCATCCCACTCTCTCTAGTCAGAGGTTGTGGTTCATCCCTCTCTCTAGTCAGAGGGTTGTAGTTCATCCCACTTTCTCTAGTCAGAGGTTGTAGTTCATCCCACTCTCTCTCTAGTCAGAGGGTCGTGGTTCATCCCTCGCTCTAGTCAGAGGTTTGTAGTTCATCCCACTCTCTAGTCAGAGGTTGTAGTTCATCCCACTCTCTCTAGTCAGAGGTTGTAGTTCATCCACTCTCTAGTCAGAGGTTGTAGTTCATCACTCTCTAGTCAGAGGGTTGTGGATCCCACTCTCTCTGATCAGAGGGTTGTAGTTCATCCATCACTCTAGTCAGAGGGTTGTAGTTCATCCCTCTCTCTAGTCAAGGGTTGTAGTTCATCCCACTCTCTCTAGTCAGAGGGTTGTAGTTCATCCCACTCTCTCTAGTCAGAGGGTTGTAGTTCATCACTCTCTAGTCAGAGGGTTGTAGTTCATCCCACTCTCTCTAGTCAGAGGTTATAGTTCATCCCACTCTCTAGTCAGAGGTTGTAGTTCATCCCACTCTCTAGTCAGAGGGTTGTAGTTCATCCACTCTCTCTAGTCAGAGGGTTGTAGTTCATCCACTGTCTCTAGTCAGAGGGTTGTAGTTCATCCCACTCTCTCTAGTCAGAGGGTTGTAGTTCATCCACTCTCTCTAGTCAGAGGTTGTAGTTCATCCCACTCTCTCTAGTCAGAGGGTTATAGTTCATCCCCACTCTCTCTGGTCAGAGGGTTGTAGTTCATCCCACTCTCTCTAGTCAGAGGGTTTGTAGTTCATCCACTCTCTCTAGTCAGAGGGTTGTAGTTCATCCCACTCTCTCTAGTCAGAGGGTTGTAGTTCATCCCACTCTCTCTAGTCAGAGGGTTGTAGTTCATCCCACTCTCTCTAGTCAGAGGGTTGTAGTTCATCCCACTCTCTCTAGTCAGAGGGTTATAGTTCATCCCACTCTCTCTAGTCAGAGGGTTGTAGTTCATCCCACTCACTCTAGTCAGAGGGTTGTAGTTCATCCCACTCTCTCTAGTCAGAGGGTTGTAGTTCATCCCACTCTCTCTAGTCAGAGGGTTGTAGTTCATCCCACTCTCTCTAGTCAGAGGGTTGTAGTTCATCCCACTCTCTCTAGTCAGAGGGTTGTAGTTCATCCCACTCTCTCTAGTCAGAGGGTTGTAGTTCATCCCACTCTCTCTAGTCAGAGGGTTGTAGTTCATCCCACTCTCTCTAGTCAGAGGGTTGTAGTTCATCCCACTCTCTAGTCAGAGGGTTGTAGTTCATCCCACTCTCTCTAGTCAGAGGGTTGTAGTTCATCCCACTCTCTCTAGTCAGAGGGTTGTAGTTCATCCCACTCTCTCTAGTCAGAGGGTTATAGTTCATCCCACTCTCTCTAGTCAGAGGGTTGTAGTTCATCCCACTCTCTCTAGTCAGAGGGTTGTAGTTCATCCAGCTCTCTCTAGTCAGAGGGTTGTAGTTCATCCAGCTCTCTCTAGTCAGAGGGTTGTAGTTCATCCCGCTCTCTCTAGTCAGAGGGTTGTAGTTCATCCCACTCTCTCTAGTCAGAGGGTTGTAGTTCATCCCACTCTCTCTAATCAGAGGGTTGTAGTTCATCCCACTGTCTCTAGTCAGAGGGTTGTAGTTCATCCCACTCTCTCTAGTCAGAGGGTTGTAGTTCATCCCACTCTCTCTAGTCAGAGGGTTATAGTTCATCCCACTCTCTCTAGTCAGAGGGTTATAGTTCATCCCACTCTCTCTAGTCAGAGGGTTGTAGTTCATCCCACTCTCTCTAGTCAGAGGGTTGTAGTTCATCCCACTCTCTCTAGTCAGAGGGTTGTAGTTCATCCCACTCTCTCTAGTCAGAGGGTTGTAGTTCATCCCACTCTCTCTAGTCAGAGGGTTGTAGTTCATCCAGCTCTCTCTAGTCAGAGGGTTGTAGTTCATCCAGCTCTCTCTAGTCAGAGGGTTGTAGTTCATCCCGCTCTCTCTAGTCAGAGGGTTGTAGTTCATCCCACTCTCTCTAGTCAGAGGGTTGTAGTTCATCCCACTCTCTCTAATCAGAGGGTTGTAGTTCATCCCACTGTCTCTAGTCAGAGGGTTGTAGTTCATCCCACTCTCTCTAGTCAGAGGGTTGTAGTTCATCCCACTCTCTCTAGTCAGAGGGTTATAGTTCATCCCACTCTCTCTAGTCAGAGGGTTATAGTTCATCCCACTCTCTCTAGTCAGAGGGTTGTAGTTCATCCCACTCTCTCTAGTCAGAGGGTTGTAGTTCATCCCACTCTCTCTAGTCAGAGGGTTGTAGTTCATCCCACTCTCTCTAGTCAGAGGGTTGTAGTTCATCCCACTCTCTCTAGTCAGAGGGTTGTAGTTCATCCAGCTCTCTCTAGTCAGAGGGTTGTAGTTCATCCAGCTCTCTCTAGTCAGAGGGTTGTAGTTCATCCCGCTCTCTCTAGTCAGAGGGTTGTAGTTCATCCCACTCTCTCTAGTCAGAGGGTTGTAGTTCATCCCACTCTCTCTAATCAGAGGGTTGTAGTTCATCCCACTGTCTCTAGTCAGAGGGTTGTAGTTCATCCCACTCTCTCTAGTCAGAGGGTTGTAGTTCATCCCACTCTCTCTAGTCAGAGGGTTGTAGTTCATCCCACTCTCTCTAGTCAGAGGGTTGTAGTTCATCCCACTCTCTCTAGTCAGAGGGTTGTAGTTCATCCCACTCTCTAGTCAGAGGGTTGTAGTTCATCCCACTCTCTCTAGTCAGAGGGTTGTAGTTCATCCCACTCTCTCTAGTCAGAGGGTTGTAGTTCATCCCACTCTCTCTAGTCAGAGGGTTATAGTTCATCCCACTCTCTCTAGTCAGAGGGTTGTAGTTCATCCCACTCTCTCTAGTCAGAGGGTTGTAGTTCATCCCACTCTCTCTAGTCAGAGGGTTGTAGTTCATCCCACTCTCTCTAGTCAGAGGGTTGTAGTTCATCCCACTCTCTCTAGTCAGAGGGTTGTAGTTCATCCCACTCTCTCTAGTCAGAGGGTTGTAGTTCATCCCACTCTCTCTAGTCAGAGGGTTGTAGTTCATCCCACTCTCTCTAGTCAGAGGGTTATAGTTCATCCCACTCTCTCTAGTCAGAGGGTTGTAGTTCATCCCACTCTCTCTAGTCAGAGGGTTATAGTTCATCCCACTCTCTCTAGTCAAAGCCAAACCACCTCTTGATGAATTGCTCAAAGATGGGTAACAGAATAACATCTGTATAAAACTCTGCTAGACACTTGGACTGAGTCCAAGTCCAGATCGATGGCTGCTTTTACTTTGTATGGAGACATGGGTCCAAGTGATATAGTTTTCTGCCTGCTTTGCAAAAAGGCACAAGAACTCCATCTCAACAATGTTATCAATGTCACCTCTCTGTTGTTGGTTGGTTCAGAACAGAGTACCACCTAGATGTTCTCGTACAGACACCCAGTGTCAAAACGTGGGGTCATCACATTACATGATCAGCAAGGTCATGGAAACAGAGCACCCTAAAATTCCAGACTCCCTTTCAGTTTCCCCACCATTCTCTCATCGGCCCAAGTGTAAACCATCTCTGGCTAACAAAGCCACTGGGCACATTGCTTTCACGGAGGAATCGGGTGTGTAGATATTTTTATGGAAGGTTGGATCATGTATCGTTATAATAATGTGGCATGGCTGAGGTAGTGACAAGTGGTTCTGTTGACCTGACCTGTTAGGGGTTCATGTTCAGGTCAGAGCTGGGTCAATGTTAATCCCTGTCTTGCACAAGGGACGGTATCGATCAAACACTGTTAGACAAACCTGACTTTGTAAGCAGCACCTTGGTAGAACAGGACACTACTTTTATATCAGATGACACCACCACTGTGACTGATACATAGAGGCTCATTCCTCCCTGCAGTGATTACATTCCTCGTGGGGGGGATATCATTGTAGCACCAGACAAGAGGGGTCTCTTCTACAGGGGGGCAGGTGTTATCATGGTAGCGTCGGTCTCCTGGATGTTAGCTGGCTGCCGGCTTCGGGTCCTGAGTGTCTGTCTCCTGGATGTTAGCTGCCTGCCAGCCCGGGTCCTGGTGTCTGTCTCCTGGATGTTAGCTGCCTGCCAGCCCCGGGTCCTGAGTGTCTGTCTCCTGGATGTTAGCTGCCTGCCAGCCCCCGGGTCCTGAGTGTCTGTCTCCTGAATGTTAGCTGCCTGCCAGCCCCGGGTCCTAGTGTCTGTCTCCTGGATGTTAGCTGCCTGCCAGCCCCCGGTCCTGAGTGTCTGTCTCCTGGATGTTAGCTGCCTGCCAGCCACCGGGTCCTGAGTGTCTGTCTCCTGGATGTTAGCTGCCTGCCAGCCCCCCGGGTCCTGAGTGTCTGTCTCCTGGATGTTAGCTGCCTGCCAGCCCCGGGTCCTGAGTGTCTGTCTCCTGAATGTTAGCTGCCTGCCAGCCCCGGGTCCTGAGTGTCTGTCTCCTGGATGTTAGCTGCCTGCCAGCCCCCGGGTCCTGAGTGTCTTTCTCCTGGATGTTAGCTGCCTGCCAGCCCCTGGTCCTGAGTGTCTGTCTCCTGGATGTTAGCTGCCTGCCAGCCCGGGTCCTGAGTGTCTGTCTCCTGGATGTTAGCTGCCTGCCAGCCCCGGTCCTGAGTGTCTGTCTCCTGAATGTTAGCTGCCCCTGCCAGCCCTGGTCCTGAGTGTCTGTCTCCTGGATGTTAGCTGCCTGCCAGCCCCCGGGTCCTGAGTGTCTGTCTCCTGGATGTTAGCTGCCTGCCAGCCCCCGGGTCCTGAGTGTCTGTCTCCTGGATGTTAGCTGCCTGCCAGCCCCCGGGTCCTGAGTGTCTGTCTCCTGGATGTTAGCTGCCTGCCAGCCCCCGGGTCCTGAGTGTCTGTCTCCTGGATGTTAGCTGCCTGCCAGCCTCCGGGTCCTGAGTGTCTGTCTCCTGGATGTTAGCTGCCTGCCAGCCCCCGGGTCCTGAGTGTCTGTCTCCTGGATGTTAGCTGCCTGCCAGCCCCCGGGTCCTGAGTGTCTTTCTCCTGGATGTTAGCTGCCTGCCAGCCCCCGGGTCCTGAGTGTCTGTCTCCTGGATGTTAGCTGCCTGCCAGCCCCCGGGTCCTGAGTGTTTGGCATTTGTCGGGCTCTGCTCAGCTCTCAGCTGTTCATGCAATGCAGTATGGGCATGCTGGTTATACAATCCCCTTTTGTCTGTCCCCTTGTGTTGTGTTCTACTTGTCTTGTTTTATGTTCTATGTGTGTCTTGTTTTGGGTTCTAGGTATGTATTTTTGTGTTCTAGGTGCCCTGTTTGTCTGGTGTGTTCTAGGTGTCCTGTGTTGTGTCCTAGCTGTCCTGTTTTTCTGGTGTGTTCCAGGTGTCCTGTGTTGTGTCCTAGCTGTTCTGTTGTTCTGGTGTGTTCCAGGTGTCCTGTGTTGTGTCCTAGCTGTCCTGTTGTTCTGGTGTGTTCCAGGTGTCCTGTGTTGTGTCCTAGCTGTTCTGTTGTTCTGGTGTGTTCCAGGTGTCCTGTGTTGTGTCCTAGCTGCCCTGTTCTGGTGTGTTCTAGGTGTCCTGTGTTGTGTCCTAGCTGCCCTGTTCTGGTGTGTTCTAGGTGTCCTGTGTTGTGTCCTAGCTGTTCTGTTGTTCTGGTGTGTTCCAGGTGTCCTGTGTTGTGTCCTAGCTGCCCTGTTGTTCTGGTATGTTCTAGGTGTCCTGTGTTGTGTCCTAGCTGCCCTGTTGTTCTGGTGTGTTCTAGGTGTCCTGTGTTGTGTCCTAGCTGCCCTGTTGTTCTGGTGTGTTCTAGGTGTCCTGTGTTGTGTCCTAGCTGCCCTGTTGTTCTGGTATGTTCTAGGTGTCCTGTGTTGTGTCCTAGCTGTCCTGTTGTTCTGGTGTGTTCTAGGTGTCCTGTGTTGTGTCCTAGCTGTCCTGTTGTTCTGGTGTGTTCCATGTGTCCTGTGTTGTGTCCTAGCTGTTCTGTTGTTCTGGTGTGTTCTAGGTGTCCTGTGTTGTGTCCTAGCTGTTCTGTTGTTCTGGTGTGTTCTAGGTGTCCTGTGTTGTGTCCTAGCTGTCCTGTTGTTCTGGTGTGTTCCAGGTGTCCTGTGTTGTGTCCTAGCTGTCCTGTTGTTCTGGTGTGTTCCAGGTGTCCTGTGTTGTGTCCTAGCTGTCCTGTTGTTCTGGTATGTTCTAGGTGTCCTGTGTTGTGTCCTAGCTGCCCTGTTGTTCTGGTGTGTTCTAGGTGTCCTGTGTTGTGTCCTAGCTGCCCTGTTGTTCTGGTGTGTTCTAGGTGTCCTGTGTTGTGTCCTAGCTGTTCTGTTGTTGTGGTGTGTTCTAGGTGTCCTGTGTTGTGTCCTAGCTGTCCTGTTGTTCTGGTGTGTTCCAGGTGTCCTGTGTTGTGTCCTAGCTGTCCTGTTGTTCTGGTGTGTTCCAGGTGTCCTGTGTTGTGTCCTAGCTGTTCTGTTGTTCTGGTATGTTCTAGGTGTCCTGTGTTGTGTCCTAGGTGTTCTGTTGTTCTGGTGTTTTCTAGGTGTCCTGTGTTGTGTCCTAGCTGTTCTGTTGTTCTGGTATGTTCCAGGTTTGGCGGGGCTACAGTCAGAGGAAGAGGACCAGGAGAGAACGGCTGGAGGAGATGATATTTCTGGGAATGGTGGGTGTACTTGTTCACTGTTCCCTCTACCAGGACCGTGTTGGGTAACAAAGGGGCAGGGTTACTCTGAGTCAATAAACACAGGCACGTCTGTATTGGGAAGGTCAGCCAATCAGTACCAGTGGTGATAACCAGACAAGCCTTGGTGCCATGGTAACTATGTTTATCTTCCCTTTGTGCTAAGTCAGTCAGTCAGTCAGTCAGTCAGTCAGACAGACAGACAGACAGACAGACAGTCTGTCTCTGTCTCTGTCTTTCTAAGGGGCTTTATTGGCATGGGAAACATTGCCTAAGCAAGTGAAATAAACATTAAAACAGTAAACATTACATTCACAAAAGTTACAAAAGAATAAAGACATTTCAAATGTAATATTATGTCTATATACATTGTTGTAACAATGTGTAAATAGTTAAATTACAAAAGGCAAATAAATGGTGTGTGTTCTTCACTGGTTGCCCTTTTCTTGCAACAGGTCACAAATCTTGCTGCTGTGATTGGATTGGATTTGGATTCAAATTCTTTGTGGATCTGTATAATCTGAGGGAAATATGTGTCTCTAATATGGTCATACATCATACACAGGAGGTTAGGAAGTGCTGCTCAGTTTCCACCTCATTTTGTGGGCAGTGAGCACATAGCCTGTCTTCTCTTGTCAGCCAGGTCTGCCTATGACGACCTTTCTCTATAGCAAGGCTATGCTCACTGAGTCTGTACTTAGTCAAAGCTTTCCTCTAAGTTTGGGTCAGTCACAGTGATCAGGTATTCTGCCACTGTTAATTCTTTGCAATGTGTCAAGTAATTATCTTTTTGTTTTCTCATGATATGGTTGGGTCTAATTGTGTTGCTGTCCTGAGGCTCTGTGGGGTCTGTTTGTGTTTGTGAACAGAGCCCCAGGACCAGCTTGCTTAGGGGACTCTTCTCCAGGTTCATCTCTCTGTAGGTGATGGCTTTGTTATGGGAGGTTTGGGAATCGCTTCCTTTTAGGTGGTTGTAGACAATCTTTCTGGATTTGGATAATTAACGGGTATCGGCCTAATTCTGCTCTGCATGCATTATTTGGTGTTTTACGTTGTACACTGAGGATATTTTTGCAGAATTCTGCATGCAGAGTCTCAATTAGGTGTTTGTCCCATTTTGTGAATTCTTGGTTGGTGAGCGGACCCCAGACCTCACAACCATAAAGGGCAATGGGCTCTATGACTGATTCAAGTATTTTTAGCCAGATCCTAATTGGTATGTCGAATTTTATGCTCCTTTTGATGGTCCTCATCTCTCAGATCGTTCACAGCTTTGTGGAAGTTACCTGTTATCATTTTTTGTGTGCTCTAGGGCAAAGGTGTCTAGATGTAATTTGTATTTGTGGTCCTGGCGACTGGACCTTTTTTGGAACACCATTATTTTGGTCTTACTGAGATTTACTGTCAGGGCCCAGGTCTGGCAGAATATGTGCAGAAGATCTAGGAGCTACTGTAGGCCGTCCTTGGTCAGAGACAGAAACACCAGATCGTCAGCAAACAGTAGACATTTGACTTCAGATTCTAGTAGGGTGAGGCCGGGTGCTGCAGACTGTTCTAGTGCCCTCGCCAATTCGTTGATAGATATGTTGAAGAGGGTGGGGCTTAAGCTGCCTCCCTGCCTCACCCCACTAATCTCTATAGCTGTGTCTGGTCCTCCCTGGTCCTCAGGTCCCTCCAGAGCAGCAGCAGCAGAGGCCCAGCGTGGCCCAGCTGAAGGCCCAGCAGGTGGAGACGACTCGCAGGCTGGTCCAGGAGGAGAATGAGGCTGAGTACCAGAGGGCCCTGGTCAGCATCAAGGAGTCTGTGCGTGCCGTGGACGGCCCTGACCTACGGGAAACACTGCAGGAGCAGATCAGACAGTGGTTTATCGAGTGCCGGTGAGACAGGCAGGCAACGGGGAAGTCTGTCTTCTTTCACAGTAGCTGTTTCTTTTCTGTGTTATCTTCTCTCTCTGCCCAAACTAACTCCTGCCTCTTTCACTGCCATGTCTCTGAGGTTATCACACCCATAGACTCTTCCTGGCTCCTGCCAAACCCTTCACCACCAGTATGTATCTATCTCTGATCGTGTCATGAAGAGGAGGTTGGAATGGAAAGGGGAGGGGGAGGACAAGAGCAAAAACAGAGTGTTATTGTGAGGCCTAATGGCTGTTAGGTGCAGGATATGGCCGGAGGAAAGGAGTCACAGTCAGTGGCTATGTGTGTCTTCCCCTCTATGTGTGTCTTCCCTCTATGTGTGTCTTCCCTCTATGTGTGTCTTCCCTCTATGTGTGTCTTCTCTCTATGTGTGTCTTCTCCTCTATGTGTGTCTTCCCTCTGTGTGTCTTCCCTCTGTGTGTCTTCTCTCTATGTGTGTCTTCCCTCTGTGTGTCTTCCCTCTATGTGTGTCTTCCCTCTATGTGTGTCTTCTCTCTATGTGTGTCTTCTCTCTATGTGTGTCTTCCCTCTGTGTGTCTTCCCTCTATGTGTGTCCCTCTATGTGTGTCTTCCCTCTGTGTGTCTTCCCTCTATGTGTGTCCCTCTATGTGTGTCTTCCCTCTGTGTGTCTTCCCTCTATGTGTGTCCCTCTATGTGTGTCTTCTCTCTATGTGTGTCTTCTCCTCTATGTGTGTCTTCTCCTCTGTGTGTCTTCCCTCTATGTGTGTCTTCTCTCTGTGTGTCTTCCCTCCATGTGTCTCTTCTCCTCTGTGTCTCTTCTCCTCTATGTGTCTCTTCTCCTCTATGTGTGTCTTCCCTCTATGTGTGTCTTCTCCTCTGTGTGTGTCTTCCCTCTATGTGTGTCTTCTCCTCTATGTGTGTCTTCTCCTCTATGTGTGTCTTCTCCTCTATGTGTGTCTTCCCTCTATGTGTGTCTTCTCCTCTGTGTGTGTCTTCCCTCTATGTGTGTCTTCCCTCTGTGTGTGTCTTCCCTCTGTGTGTGTCTTCCCTCTATGTGTGTCTTCTCCTCTGTGTGTGTCTTCCCTCCATGTGTGTCTTCCCTCTATGTGTGTCTTCCCTCTATGTGTGTCTTCCCTCTATGTGTGTCTTCCCTCTATGTGTGTGTCTTCCCTCTATGTGTGTCTTCCCTCTATGTGTGTGGCTTCCCTCCATGTGTGTCTTCCCTCTATGTGTGTCTTCCCTCTGTGTGTGTCTTCCCTCTATGTGTGTCTTCTCCTCTATGTGTGTCTTCCCTCCATGTGTGTCTTCCCTCTATGTGTGTCTTCCCCTCCATGCTAGCTACCTATTAGTGAATTCCAGGGTGATTTATGGTTGACCAGCGGTGGGTGCTGCCTGCCTACCCAGTAGAGCAGGAACAATGGACATAAGTCATCCAGGCTGGAGAGCCCTGGGGAGTGAACAGAGAGAGAACAGCTCCCATGGGGACGAAGCATCGACCCACAATGGCCCTGGCCTCCACATTCAGCCCCAGCCTGCATCCCAAAAGGCACCCTATTCCCTAAGTAGTGTACTACTTTTGACCAGAGCCCTATGGGCCCATTTGGGACGCAACCCCAGTGTCTCAGGCTCCAGCCTGGCCTCTGCTGTGACCTCGGCTGAGCTGCTGACAACATTATACGCACCGTGACGGATGGATGAGGTGGTCACACCCTCCAGGGTAGTCTAAACTCTAAACCCTGTCGGTACAGCTTCCTCAACCTGTCTGATGAGAATCTAAACCCTGTCGGTACAGCTTCCTCAACCTGTCTGATGAGAATCTAAACCCTGTCGGTACAGCTTCCTCAACCTGTCTGATGAGAATCTAAACTCTGTCGGTACAGCTTCCTCAACCTGTCTGATGAGAATCTAAACCCTGTCGGTACAGCTTCCTCAACCTGTCTGATGAGAATCTAAACCCTGTCGGTACAGCTTCCTCAACCTGTCTGATGAGAACACAAACATTTTGAGGCCAAGAGGAGAGGACCAGATTTGAAGGAAGTTGGAAGCTAAACGTTGGTTCACAGGGTTGCTCTAAGATTTAGGATAATGAGAGCTGGAAGGGAAGTGAGGGATACATAGTTTGGCGTTCCAAAGAGCAATTCCTGGTCGGGTGATTATTTTCTCTCCACATTGAGATAACTGCTCCATGACATGAACCACCCCTAATTAGTGGAAGTATCTGAGGCATTTAGTAAACCATTAGGAGGGTCTGCCCTCTGGTGACCTTGTTGGAGGTCTGCCATCTAACTCTCAGTGTGACATAGTACAATTCATCAAGAATGATATATCTGTAATGATCATTTAAGAACAGGAAGTATCTCAGATTGCGCCGTTAAAACATGCTATTTATTGTAGAGATGCCACTGGAAAGTTTCCTGACTTCCCCAATGCTGAGGATGGTGGATCAACAGCCATATTTTCACAGAAGACACCTGACCAGGTAGACTAATGACCCATGGTCCTCATCTAACCTACAGACAGTTAACAAACACTCCGTTTCCTTTTCTATGCTCATCTCATGTCTGTTCCTGATAGGTCGCTGCAGAGTTAGCAGCGAAAGAGGAAGAGAAGGAGGAGAAGAGGAAAGACAACATAAATAAAGATAAGAAGGGTGGGAAGGACCGCAAGGATCAGAAGAAAGACAAGAAGCGGAGAAGCAAACAGAAGAAAGGAGGAAAAGAAGAAGGAGAGGTGGGCTCAGACAAGGCTTGGCCAATAGTGGCTCATGTTATTAAACAGACAAGGCTTGGCCAATAGTGGCTCATGTTATTAAACAAAGAAGGCTTGACCAATAGTGGCTCATGTTATTAAACAGACAAGGCTTGGCCAATAGTGGCTCATGTTATTAAACAAAGAAGGTTTGGCCACTAGTGGCTCATGTTATTAAACAGACCAGGCTTGGCCAATAGTGGCTCATGCTATTAAACAGACAAGGCTTGGCCAATAGTGGCTCATGCTATTAAACAGACAAGGCTTGGCCAATAGTGGCTCATGCTATTAAACAGACAAGGCTTGGCCAATAGTGGCTCATGTTATTAAACAGACAAGGCTTGGCCAATAGTGGTTCATGTTATTAAACAGACAAGGCTTGGCCAATAGTGGCTCATGTTATTAAACAGACAAGGCTTGGCCAATAGTGGCTCATGTTATTAAACAGACAAGGCTTGGCCAATAGTGGTTCATGTTATTAAACAGACCAGGCTTGGCCAATAGTGGCTCATGTTATTAAACAGACCAGGCTTGGTCAATAGTGGTTCATGTTATTAAACAGACAAGGCTTGGTCAATGAGTGGTTCTGTCAGTGACAGACAAGGCTTGACGTGGCAAACTAGGTGCTTTACAGACTTTTGATAGAAGAGTTCAGTTTATTCTCCTTCCTGAACTATACTTCAGTCGAGTCTGATCTTAATGCCATTCTTAAAACAAGAAGTGAAACATAACTGATCTGAGTCTGCTCTTAATGCCATTCTGTAAGTGACATAACTGATCTGAGTCTGATCTTAATGCCATTCTTAAGGCTGAGTGAAACATAGCTGATCTGAGTCTGATCTTAATGCCATTAAAACAAAGTGAAACACCCAAAACCTTCAGAAGACCACAGAGTCTCCAAGTCAAACCAGTAGACAGAAAGTGTAAGTGATGGGCAATAATCTTCAGTCGTGTGCTTTTTCCTCTTAAGCAAATTGAAGTATGTGCTGTGTTGCACCCTCTCTCCACCTGTTTCCTCATGAAGGCCCAATCCCACTGGACGTGCACAATTAAGACCATAAAATACACCTCCGCTACTAAATCAGAAGCTAAGCGGTAGAGCTTTGTCTTCTCAGATGATTGAGGGTGTGGTGGAACGAAAGAGATGTTTACTGCTGAAGACTGTGAAGACTCTGTGAGGAAATGGTTCTGATTTCAGTCAAGTGTTCAAGCCAAGGATTTAGTCCCAGTCCACATCCCCCTTGCATGAACATACCCCGTGGAACCACAATATGTCTCTCGTTGTCCTACATCAAGCCAATAAAACTAAGGGCTATATTCATTCTGTATCGCTGAAGCGTTACAGATTACGCAGTATAAATGTAGAGGTCAATTCCGATTGAGCTGACATGTGCAGCGTTTATCGTGAATACAGGCTCAGCTAATGCTGGAACATTGCCTTTCAATTTAAATCTCTCTGTAACACTGTGTTTCCTGGATACGGATTGAATAGAGCATTAAGATTATTCATGACTGTTTTGTTGAATGACTTCTCTATGACTTTAAATCTCTTATTGAAGTAGCTAATATGTGTTCCTGAACAGAATAGCAACAGCTATTGGACAAGGAGGTCACTTGTTTTCAATCAAAGTCTATTTAACTGGGTTTACCGTACAGTCCTGGACATCCGGTTACAGAGTTTGCTTGAATAGGGCTCTTAGAATAGCTGTGACTCATGGTTGAGGTGATAATGTAGGAGTTAAAGCAAAAGAACTGACAAGAGATGTTCAGGAGAACAGAGCTGAGCCTTAGCAAGCTTCTCCCTATGGTGGGAGTCCTTTAGCCTCTCTGGAACCAAGTGCTGGCGGTAGCTTTCTAGGTGGTGTGAGATTAAACTAGCACTCTACAGTCGTCAGACTCTAAAAACGGTGACGTCAGAGATGCTCAATGTATGTAGTCTGCTCCTCAGACTTTTTGCAGAGACGGATAGAGTTGAAAGGGCATGATACTTCTCGTTTTACAGTAAGGCTAATCCTGTACCTCAGGACTTACAATGTTCTAGAATCAGGATGATGTCATGACTAGTGGTTAGAAAGAGAAAATAGAATTTACAGGTCCTCACTCACATTGTCTGGCTCTGATCCCACAGACTAGAATGGAAGCATTGTTCACGTAAAAACCAAGAAATGCCCCTTTAATTTGCTGTGGAGGAACATGTCACATCCACCTGACTACGTTGGAGACAGCTCATGAACCAGAGAAATAGCATGGCTAGAAGGGGACATCACTTTAGAGGTTCCTAGAGGAGTATTCCAGATGTGCTTGGTATGGGATGGTCGAGCTCATCAAATAGACACTCCATCTCTATACTGCTTTCTATGACCGTTACGTCTGTAACGGAGGTTAAGTTACACATTGACTCATGGTGGTGTGAACGGTTATATTTAAACCCTATGGTTGTGCCCTGGTTTGTTATTGGACTTCTATGGGACTTCCTTAACCTTGTCCTGAACAGTCCTACAAAGAGAAACAATGAAGTGTTGTCTATAGATCAACACTGGTTTACCAGGTCACTAAAACCCCCCAGTCTAAAGCACAATGATCGACATCAGTTCCTCACTACCTGATCCGTCTCTATTAAAACCCTGGTACGTACTCACAGCCTTGAAAAGCAACATCTGACATTCAGATCATTCCTGTCCTGGTCCTGGTTCTGGTTCTGGTCCTGGTTCTGGTCGATCCATAAGGACGCTTCCTGCCTCGCACCATGAGTGTCGTCATCCAACGTTGAAGCGTATTATGAAGCACTTAAGATTCCTACAATATTTTCCAATGGATTTCTCCTCTTCTGGGAGCCATTAAATGCTACTGGAGGAATGTATTAAAGAATGAGAGGGAACATAAAACATGCCATGTCTGAATAACTGATAGATCCCCTTTGAGAACCCCCTCCCCCCAGTCCACTCCCTACCTGTCTACAACTCTCCTCATTGAATGGAAGAGAAACTGTGCGTGTGCGTGCATGAGCGCGTGTGTTTTCGTATGCGTGCATGTGTAAAGGGACTGGATGTTGATGTTGTACCCCTGACTATGCATTAAGACAACATCTAGTTCTAGAAGTCATCCACCCAGCATCTCTCCGTCTGCTACTGTTTATCCACATCATCAAAGTTAGCTCTGGATCTGATCTGGTGTCACAGCATGGATAGTTCTGGATCTGACCTGGTGTCACAGCATAGATAGTTCTGGATCTGATCTGGTGTCACAGCATGGATAGTTCTGGATCTGACCTGGTGTCACAGCATAGATAGTTCTGGATCTGATCTGGTGTCACAGCATGGATAGTTCTGGATCTGATCTGGTGTCACAGCATGGATAGTTCTGGATATGATCTGGTGTCACAGCATGGATAGTTCTGGATCTGACCTGGTGTCACAGCATGGATAGTTCTGGATCTGACCTGGTGTCACAGCATGGATAGTTCTGGATCTGACCTGTTGTCACAGCATAGATAGTTCTGGATCTGACCTGTTGTCACAGCATAGTTAGTTCTGGGTCTGATCTGGTGTCACAGCATAGATAGTTCTGGATCTGATCTGGTGTCACAGCATAGTTAGTTCTGGATCTGATCTGGTGTCACAGCATAGTTAGTTCTGGATCTGACCTGTTGTCACAGCATGGATAGTTCTGGATCTGATCTGGTGTCACAGCATAGTTAGTTCTGGATCTGATCTGGTGTCACAGCATGGATAGTTCTGGATATGATCTGGTGTCACAGAATAGTTAGTTCTGGATCTGACCTGGTGTCACAGCATAGTTAGTTCTGGATCTGATCTGGTGTCACAGCATAGATAGTTCTGGATCTGGTGTCACAGCATAGATAGTTCTGGATCTGACCTGTTGTCAGGATCTGATACAGCATAGTTAGTTCTGGATCTGACCTGGTGTCACAGCACAGAGGAGGGCAGGTCATCTGTAGTGCAGCTTTGAACTCGATCCAAGTCATATGTAGTCCCTGAAAACCTCAACTCTCTCCACTAAATTAGCCAT
Organism: Oncorhynchus nerka; assembly: GCF_034236695.1. Taxonomy (NCBI): domain Eukaryota; kingdom Metazoa; phylum Chordata; class Actinopteri; order Salmoniformes; family Salmonidae; genus Oncorhynchus; species Oncorhynchus nerka. Next base: position 27,531 of record NW_027039153.1, on the reverse strand, counting down.
TAGCCACTGTTATTACCTTAAACTGGGGCGGCAGGGTAGCCTAGTGGTTAGCGTGTTGGACTCGTAATCGAAAGGTTGCAGTTCGAATCCCTGAGCTGACAAGGTACAAACCGGTCGTTCTGCCCCTGAACAAGGCAGTTAACCCACTGTTCCTAGGCTGTCATTGAAAATAAGTGACCTGCCTAAACTACAAGGTGCTATTTCCTTTCTGCCTTGCTTTGATTTCTCTATCCTGAAATACATAGGACTTTAAGGAAATTATACGGAATAAAACTAAAGCTTTAAAAAAAAAAAACGTGTCCAGCTGTAATACATGTAATGTAATTGACTAATTAATGTCTTGTCTTGTCTCTTGAAGGAGGAGAAGGGCTGGAAAATGCCCCCTTGACAGCTTCCTCCCTACTGTTGTGGAGGGAAACAAAATGTACAAGGTGAGTTAGAGAGGAGGTATGGAGACCATAGTAATGTATAAGGTGAGTTAGAGAGTAGGTATGATGACCATAGTAATGTATAAAGGTGAATTAGAGAGTAGGTATGATGACCATAATAATGTATAAAGGTGAATTAGAGAGTAGGTATGAGACTATAGTAATGTATAAAGGTGAGTTAGAGAGTAGGTAAGGAGAACTAATAGCAATGTATATGTTATGGAATTAGAGAGAGAAGTGAGAACCATAGTACGTAGCAGCAGGAATGAGAGAGTAGGTATGAGGACCATAGTAATGTATAAAGGTGAGTTAGAGAGTATGTATGATGACCATAGTAATGTATAAAGGTGGAGTTAGAGAGTAGGTATGAGACCATAGTAATGTATAAAGGTGAGTTAGAGAGTAGGTATGAGAACCATAGTAATGTATAAAGGTGAATTATATAGGTATGGAGACCATAGTAATGTATAAAGGTGAGTTAGAGAGGGCAAAGTGAGTGGACCATAGTAATGTATGAAAGGTGAATTAGAGAGGTATGAGGACCATAGTAATGTATAAAGGCAGTTAGAGAGTATGTATGATGACCATAGTAATGTATAAAGGTGAAAGTAGGAGAGTAGAAGTGAGGAATTATAGTATCGTATGTGTGAGTTAGAGAGTAGGTATGAGAACCATAGTAATGTATAAAGGTGAGTTAGAGAGTAGGTATGAGGACCATAGTAATGTATAAAGGTGAATTAGAGAGTAGGTATGAGGACCATAGTAATGTATAAAGGTGAGTTAGAGAGTAGGTATGAGGACCATAGTAATGTATAAAGGTGAATTAGAGAGTAGGTATGAGGACCATAGTAATGTATAAAGGTGAGTTAGAGAGTAGGTATGAGAACCATAGTAATGTATAAAGGTGAGTTAGAGAGTAGGTATGAGGACCATAGTAATGTATAAAGGTGAATGAGAGAGTAGGTATGAGTAGGTATGAGGACCATAGTAATGTATAAAGGTGAATGAGAGAGTAGGTATGAGGACCATAGTAATGTATAAAGGTGAGTTAGAGAGTAGGTATGAGGACCATAGTAATGTATAAAGGTGAGTTAGAGAGTAGGTATGAGAACCATAGTAATGTATAAAGGTGAGTTAGAGAGTAGGTATGAGGACCATAGTAATGTATAAAGGTGAGTTAGAGAGTAGGTATGAGAACCATAGTAATGTATAAAGGTGAGTTAGAGAGTAGGTATGAGGACCATAGTAATGTATAAAGGTGAGTTAGAGAGTAGGTATGAGGACCATAGTAATGTATAAAGGTGAATGAGAGAGTATGTATGATGACCATAGTAATGTGGTGATAAGGGGCACAGCATTGCTAAAGGGTCGAGCTGATAGGCCCAGATCTGAAGTCTACCTTCCACAGTGTTTCTCTCTGTGATGGTTCATGATGTCTCACTGAAGACAGCGGTGTATAGTGACAGGAGTCACAGCTTGAGAGGCTAGTGGTTTCTGAATCTTTACCATGGGCCTGTTGTTGGTGTTTTTTTGAATCAGTGTGGGACCACAAATCAATCTGATCACCTGACAGACTTCCTGTCTCCCATGGTGCCCTTGGCCCTTAACAAGGAAGTGATGCGCTGTGCCCCAGACTCCTGTCTCTCAGTGACCCGTGGAGGGCGTAGTGTCCAAACCTGATATCTGTCTTTAAGCACAGACTCAGTGAGGGATAAGTTGACCTGGAGCCTCCAGGATTGTTGTTTCAAGTCAACCACCCTGCTTCCTCCAAACCCAATGGAGATGGATGACTGACTTTGTTTTGGTGTTTTAGCTTTTCGCAGGTTTAGTCATTAGCCCTTTGACAGCTATCCCCTCTTCTGGTTAAGTCAGTTTGACTCTTTCCACATTTTGGCGACCAAGGGAGATTTCAACAGAATGTTGAGTACTGAAGTAATGGAGAAACAATGAAGAGAAATGACAGAAGCTGCTGCTTCCCTCCTGTTGCTGCCAGATACAGGTCAAACATCCAGGAGTAACTCTCCATTTGAGCTCGTCTGGCTTCAATATTTCACTCCGTAAAGACTCAAACCCTTTCAACAACGTTTCAGCAGCCAGATTAAGCTTCTCGGTCCCGAGTAGGGAGGGATCTCTCTCTCTCTGGAGGAGTCTGCATCCGAGTAGGGAGGGATCTCTCTCTCTCTGGAGGAGTCTGCATCCGAGTAGGGAGGGATCTCTCTCTCTCTGGAGGAGTCTGCATCCGAGTAGGGAGGGATCTCTCTCTCTCTGGAGGAGTCTGCATCCGAGTAGGGAGGGATCTCTCTCTCTGGAGGAGTCTGCATCCGAGTAGGAGGGATCTCTCTTCTCTGGAGGAGTCTACATCCGAGTAGGGAGGGATCTCTCTCTCTGGAGGAGTCTGCATCCGAGTAGGGAGGGATCTCTCTCTCTGGAGGAGTCTGCATCCGAGTAGGGAGGGATCTCTCTCTCTCTGGAGGAGTCTACATCCGAGTAGGGAGGGATCTCTCTCTCTGGAGGAGTCTGCATCCGAGTAGGGAGGGATCTCTCTCTCTGGAGGAGTCTGCATCCGAGTAGGGAGGGATCTCTCTCTCTGGAGGAGTCTGCATCCGAGTAGGGAGGGATCTCTCTCTCTCTGGAGGAGTCTGCATCCGAGTAGGGAGGGATCTCTCTCTCTGGAGGAGTCTACATCCGAGTAGGGAGGATCTCTCTCTGGAGGAGTCTGCATCCGAGTAGGGAGGGATCTCTCTCTGGAGGAGTCTGCATCCGAGTAGGGAGGGATCTCTCTCTCTGGAGGAGTCTGCATCC
>NW_027039153.1:0-23801 GCF_034236695.1 Oncorhynchus nerka | reverse complement strand
TAGACTCCTCCAGAGAGAGAGATCCCTCCCTACTCGACCGAGAAGCTTCATCTGGCTGCTGAAACATTGTTGAAAGGGTTTGAGTCTTTACAGAGTGAAATATTGAAGCCAGACGAGCTCAAATAGAGAGTTACTCCTGGATGTTTGACCTGTATCTGGCAGCAACAGGAGGGAAGCAGCAGCTTCTGTCATTTCTCTTCATTGTTTCTCCATTACTTCAGTACTCAACATTCTGTTGAAATCTCCCTTGGTCGCCAAAATGTGGAAAGAGTCAAACTGACTTAACCAGAAGAGGGGATAGCTGTCAAAGGGCTAATGACTAAACCTGCGAAAAGCTAAAACACCAAAACAAAGTCAGTCATCCATCTCCATTGGGTTTGGAGGAAGCAGGGTGGTTGACTTGAAACAACAATCTGGAGGCTCCAGGTCCAACTGCTCCTCACTGAGTCATTGCGTAAAGACAGATATGGGGGTTGGACACACGCCCTCCACGGGTCACTGAGAGACAGGAGCCTGGGCGACACATCACTTCCTTGTTAAGGGCCAAGGGCACCATGGAGACAGGAAGTCTGTCAGCTGATCAGTTGATTTGTTGTCCCACACTGATTCAAAAACACCAACAACAGGCCCATGGTAAGCATTCAGAAACCACTAGCCTCTCAAGCTGTGACTCCTGTCACTATACACCGCTGTCTTCAGTGAGACATCATGAACCATCACAGAGAAACACTGTGGAAGGTAGACTTCAGATCTGGAGCTATCAGCTCGACCTTTAGCAATGTTGTGCCCCTTATCACCTCATTACTATGGTCATCATACATACTCTCATTCACCTTTATACATTACTATGGTCCTCTTACCTACTCTAACTCACCTTTATACATTACTATGGTCCTCACTACCTGCTCTCTAACTCACCTTTATACATTACTATGGTTTCATACCTACTCTCTAACTCACCTTTATACATTACTATGGTCCTCATACCTACTTCCTCTAACTCACCTTTATACATTACTATGGTCCTCTTACCTACTCTCTAACTCACCTTTATACATTACTATGGTTCTCATACCTACTCTCTAACTCACCTTTATACATTACTTATGGTCCTCATACCTACTTAACTCACCTTTATACATTACTATGGTCCTCATACCTACTCATACCTACTCTCTCATTCACCTTTATACATTACTATGGTCCTCATACCTACTCATACCTACTCTCTCATTCACCTTTATACATTACTATGGTCCTCATACCTACTCTCTAACTCACCTTTATACATTACTATGGTTCTCATACCTACTCTCTAACTCACCTTTATACATTACTATGGTCCTCATACCTACTCTCTAATTCACCTTTATACATTACTATGGTCATCTTACCTCCTCTAACTCACCTTTATATTACTATGGTCATCATACCTACTCTCTAACTCACCTTTATACATTACTATGGTCCTCATACCTACTCTAATTCACCTTTATACATTACTATGGTCCTCATACCTACTCTCTAATTCACCTTTATACATTACTGGTCCTCATACCTACTCTCTAACTCACCTTTATACATTACTATGGTCATCATACCTACTCTCTAATTCACCTTTATACATTACTATGGTCCTCATACCTACTCTCTAACTCACCTTTATACATTACTATGGTCCTCATCACTCTCTAACTCACCTTTATACATTACTATGGTCCTCATACCTACTCTCTAACTCACCTTTATACATTACTATGGTTCTCATACCTACTCTCTAACTCACCTTTATACATTACTATGGTCCTCATACCTACTCTCTAACTCACCTTTATACATTACTATGGTCCTCATACATACTCTCTAAATCACCTTTATACATTACTATGGTCCTCATACCTACTCATACCTAACTCACCTTTATACATTACTATGGTCCTCATACCTACTCTCTAATTCACTTTTATACATTACTATGGTTCTCATACCTACTCTCTTTCACCTTTATACATTACTATGGTCCTCATACCTACTCTCTAATTCACCTTTATACATTACTATGGTCCTCATACCTACTCTCTAATTCACCTTTATACATTACTATGGTCCTCATACCTACTCTCTAACTCACCTTTATACATTACTATGGTCCTCATACCTCCTCTCTAATTCACCTTTATACATTTATGGTCCTCCACACTCAGTAGGGACTCACCTTTATACATTACTTTCCAGCCCTTCTCTCTAATTCCTTCAAGAGACAAGACAAGACATTAATTAGTCAACTCACCTTTTACATGATTAGCTGACACGTTTTTTTTATTTTTAAAGCTTTATTTTATTCCTCATATTTCCTTAAATTCACCTTTATTACATTACTAGAGAAATCATACCTACAGAACTCTAATTCACCTTGTAGTTTACATTATTTTCAATGACAGCCTAGGAACTGGGTTAACTCCTTTATAGGGGCAGAACTATAGTTTGTACCTTGTCAGCTCACCTTTGTACATTTTGAACTGCAACCTTTCGGGAGGAGTTGCTCAGGGCATTTTCAACCACTAGCTACCCTGCCGCCCAGTTTAAGGTAAAGACAAGACTAATTAATTTAGTGGATTACATTACATGTATTACAGCTGGACTACGTTTTTTTGACTTGGATAAAGCTTCAGTTTTATACAGATAATTTCCTCTAAAGTCCTATGACACCAGGATAGATCCAGAACAAACAAGGCTGAAAATGACACCAGATTTATCCAGAACTAATTTTTCAATGACACCAGGATCAGATCCAGAACTAACTTGTTCAGGTCAGATCCAGAACGGTTTGTACCTTGACACTCAGGTCAAATCCAGAACTATCAACCTGTGACACCAGGTCAAATCCAAACTATCTATGCTGTGACCCCAGTTTAGATCCAGAATAACTAGTGGCTAATGGCTAATTTAGTGGAAGTTGAGGTTTTCAGACACCATATGACTTGGAACTAGTTCAAGCTGACACTACAGATCAGACCTGAACTCCTCTGTGCTGTGACACCAGGTCAGATCCAGAACTATCTATGCTGTGACACCAGGTCAGATCCAGAACTATCTATGCTGTGACACCAGGTCAGATCCAGAACTAACTATGCTGTGACACCAGGTCAGATCCAGAACGAACTATTCTGTGACACCAGATCATATCCAGAACTATCCATGCTGTGACACCAGATCATATCCAGAACTAACTATGCTGTGACACCAGGTCAGATCCAGAACTATCCATGCTGTGACACCAGGTCAGATCCAGAACTATCCATGCTGTGACACCAGATCAGATCCAGAACTATCCATGCTGTGACACCAGGTCAGATCCAGAACTATCCATGCTGTGACACCTGATCAGATCCAGAACTATCCATGCTGTGACACCAGGTCAGATCCAGAACTATCCATGCTGTGACACCAGGTCAGATCCAGAACTATCCATGCTGTGACACCAGGTCAGATCCAGAACTATCCATGTCAGACACCAGTCAGATCCAACCATATCCATGCTGTGACACCAGATCAGATCCAGAACTATCCATGCTGTGACACCAGGTCAGATCCAGAACTATCCATGCTGTGACACCAGATCAGATCCAGAACTATCTATGCTGTGACACCAGGTCAGATCCAGAACTATCCATGCTGTGACACAGATCAGATCCAGATCCAGGACACCAGTCTAACTTTGATGATGTGGATAAACAGTAGCAGACGGAGAGATGCTGGGTGGATGACTTCTAGAACTAGATGTTGTCTTAATGCATAGTCAGGGGTACAACATCAACATCCAGTCCCTTTACACATGCACGCATACGAAAACACACGCGCTCATGCACGCACACGCACAGTTTCTCTTCCATTCAATGAGGAGAGTTGTAGACAGGTAGGGAGTGGACTGGGGGGGAGGGGGGGGTTCTCAAAGGGGATCTATCAGTTATTCAGACATGGCATGTTTTATGTTCCCTCTCATTCTTTAATACATTCCTCCAGTAGCATTTAATGGCTCCCAGAAGAGGAGAAATCCATTGGAAAATATTGTAGGAATCTTAAGTGCTTCATAATACGCTTCAACGTTGGATGACGACACTCATGGTGCGAGGCAGGAAGCGTCCTTATGGATCGACCAGAACCAGGACCAGAACCAGAACCAGGACCAGGACCAGAACCAGAACCAGGACCAGAACCAGAACCAGAACCAGGACCAGAACCAGGACCAGAACCAGGACCAGGACCAGGACCAGAACCAGGACCAGAACCAGAACCAGGACCAGGACAGGAATGATCTGAATGTCAGATGTTGCTTTTCAAGGCTGTGAGTACGTACCAGGGTTTTAATAGAGACGGATCAGGTAGTGAGGAACTGATGTCGATCATTGTGCTTTAGACTGGGGGGTTTTAGTGACCTGGTAAACCAGTGTTGATCTATAGACAACACTTCATTGTTTCTCTTTGTAGGACTGTTCAGGACAAGGTTAAGGAAGTCCCATAGAAGTCCAATAACAAACCAGGGCACAACCATAGGGTTTAAATATAACCGTTCACACCACCATGAGTCAATGTGTAACTTAACCTCCGTTACAGACGTAACGGTCATAGAAAGCAGTATAGAGATGGAGTGTCTATTTGATGAGCTCGACCATCCCATACCAAGCACATCTGGAATACTCCTCTAGGAACCTCTAAAGTGATGTCCCCTTCTAGCCATGCTATTTCTCTGGTTCATGAGCTGTCTCCAACGTAGTCAGGTGGATGTGACATGTTCCTCCACAGCAAATTAAAGGGGCATTTCTTGGTTTTTTTACGTGAACAATGCTTCCATTCTAGTCTGTGGGATCAGAGCCAGACAATGTGAGTGAGGACCTGTCATCCTCTTTCTGTTGCATGGTAACCACTAGTCATGACATCATCCTGATTCTAGAACATTGTAAGGTCCCGAGTGTACAGGATTAGCCTTACTGTAAAACGAGAAGTATCATGCCCTTTTCAACTCTATCCGTCTCTGGTAAAGGCCTGAGTGACAGACTAAGACACATTGGTTTTATCTCTGAGACGGTCAGTCTGCTTTTAGAGTCTGACAGACTGCAGAGTGCTAGTTTAATCACACACCCTCACTCAGAAGCACGCTGTGCCATTCTGTCTGAGAGGCTAAAGTGACTCCCAACTACAAAGGAGAGAAGCCTTGCCAAGGCTCAGCTCTGTTCTCCTGAACATCTCTTATCAGTTCTTTTGGCTTTAACCCTACATTATCACCCTCAACCATTATCACAGCTATTCTAAGAGCCCTATTCAAGCAAACTCTGTAACCGGATGTCCAGGACTGTACGGTAAACCCAGTTAAATAGACTTTGATTGAAAACAAGTGACCTCCTTGTCCAATAGCTGTTGCTATTCTGTTCAGGAACACATATTAGCTACTTCAATAAGAGATTTAAAGTCATAGAGAAGTCATTCAACAAAACAGTCATGAATAATCTTAATGCTCTATTCAATCCGTATCCAGGAAACACAGTGTTACAGAGAGATTTAAATTGAAAGGCAATGTTCCAGCATTAGCTGAGCCTGTATTCACGATAAACGCTGCACATGTCAGCTCAATCGGAATTGACCTCTACATTTATACTGCGTAATCTGTAACGCTTCAGCGATACAGAATGAATATAGCCCTTAGTTTTATTGGCTTGATGTAGGACAACGAGAGACATATTGTGGTTCCACGGGGTATGTTCATGCAAGGGGGATGTGGACTGGGACTAAATCCTTGGCTTGAACACTTGACTGAAATCAGAACCATTTCCTCACAGAGTCTTCACAGTCTTCAGCAGTAAACATCTCTTTCGTTCCACCACACCCTCAATCATCTGAGAAGACAAAGCTCTACCGCTTAGCTTCTGATTTAGTAGCGGAGGTGTATTTTATGGTCTTAATTGTGCACGTCCAGTGGGATTGGGCCTTCATGAGGAAAACAGGTGGAGAGAGGGTGCAACACAGCACATACTTCAATTTGCTTAAGAGGAAAAGCACACGACTGAAGATTATTGCCCATCACTTACACTTTCTGTCTACTGGTTTGACTTGGAGACTCTGTGGTCTTCTGAAGGTTTTGGGTGTTTCACTTTGTTTTAACAATGGCATTAAGATCAGACTCAGATCAGTTATGTTTCACTTTGTTTTAAGAATGGCATTAAGATCAGACTCAGATCAGTTATGTTTCACTTTGTTTTAAGAATGGCATTAAGAGCAGACTCAGATCAGTTATGTTTCACTTTGTTTTAAGAATGGCATTAAGATCAGACTCAGATCAGTTATGTTTCAGGGGAAGAGAATAAACTGAGCTCTTCTTATCAAAAGCCTGGGTAAAGCAATTCTGAAGCTACTATTGGCCAAGCCTTGTCTGTTTAATAACATGAGCTACTATTGGCCAAGCCTTGTCTGTTTAATAACATGAACCACTATTGACCAAGCCTGGTCTGTTTAATAACATGAGCCACTATTGGCCAAGCCTGGTCTGTTTAATAACATGAACCACTATTGGCCAAGCCTTGTCTGTTTAATAACATGAGCCACTATTGGCCAAGCCTGGTCTGTTTAATAACATGAGCCACTATTGGCCAAGCCTTGTCTGTTTAATAACATGAACCACTATTGGCCAAGCCTTGTCTGTTTAATAACATGAACCACTATTGGCCAAGCCTTGTCTGTTTAATAACATGAGCCACTATTGGCCAAGCCTTGTCTGTTTAATAGCATGAGCCACTATTGGCCAAGCCTTGTCTGTTTAATAGCATGAGCCACTATTGGCCAAGCCTTGTCTGTTTAATAGCATGAGCCACTATTGGCCAAGCCTGGTCTGTTTAATAACATGAGCCACTAGTGGCCAAACCTTCTTTGTTTAATAACATGAGCCACTATTGGCCAAGCCTTGTCTGTTTAATAACATGAGCCACTATTGGTCAAGCCTTCTTTGTTTAATAACATGAGCCACTATTGGCCAAGCCTTGTCTGTTTAATAACATGAGCCACTATTGGCCAAGCCTTGTCTGAGCCCACCTCTCCTTCTTCTTTTCCTCCTTTCTTCTGTTTGCTTCTCCGCTTCTTGTCTTTCTTCTGATCCTTGCGGTCCTTCCCACCCTTCTTATCTTTATTTATGTTGTCTTTCCTCTTCTCCTCCTTCTCTTCCTCTTTCGCTGCTAACTCTGCAGCGACCTATCAGGAACAGACATGAGATGAGCATAGAAAAGGAAACGGAGTGTTTGTTAACTGTCTGTAGGTTAGATGAGGACCATGGGTCATTAGTCTACCTGGTCAGGTGTCTTCTGTGAAAATATGGCTGTTGATCCACCATCCTCAGCATTGGGGAAGTCAGGAAACTTTCCAGTGGCATCTCTACAATAAATAGCATGTTTTAACGGCGCAATCTGAGATACTTCCTGTTCTTAAATGATCATTACAGATATATCATTCTTGATGAATTGTACTATGTCACACTGAGAGTTAGATGGCAGACCTCCAACAAGGTCACCAGAGGGCAGACCCTCCTAATGGTTTACTAAATGCCTCAGATACTTCCACTAATTAGGGGTGGTTCATGTCATGGAGCAGTTATCTCAATGTCACCCGACCAGGAGAGAAAATAATCACCTAAATCTTAGAGCAACCCTGTGAACCAACGTTTAGCTTCCAACTTCCTTCAAATCTGGTCCTCTCCTCTTGGCCTCAAAATGTTTGTGTTCTCAACAGGGTTTAGATTCTCATCAGACAGGTTGAGGAAGCTGTACCGACAGGGTTTAGATTCTCATCAGACAGGTTGAGGAAGCTACCGACAGGGTTTAGATTCTCATCAGACAGGTTGAGGAAGCTGTACCGACAGGGTTTAGATTCTCATCAGACAGGTTGAGGAAGCTGTACCGATAGATCCCAGGTTGAGGAAGCTGTACTTCCCTTCCAGCTCTCAGGGTTTATTCTCATCAAATCTTACCGACAGAGCAATCCTGAGGAACCAACAGGGTTTAGCTCATCAGACAGGTTGAGGAAGCTGTACCGACAGGGTTTAGATTCTTCAAAGGTTCTGTACCGACAGGGTTTAGATTCTCATCAGACAGGTTGAGGAAGCTGTACCGACAGGGTTTAGATTCTCATCAAAGGTTGAGGAAGTTTGTTTGTTCTCATCAGACAGGGTTTAGATTCTCATCAGACAGGTTGAGGAAGCTGTACCGACAGGGTTTAGATTCTCATCAGACAGGTTGAGGAAGCTGTACCGACAGAGTTTAGATTCTCATCAGACAGGTTGAGGAAGCTGTACCGACAGGGTTTAGATTCTCATCATCAGGGTTTAGATTCTCATCAGACAGGTTGAGGAAGCTGTACCGACAGGGTTTAGATTCTCTCATCAGATTCTCACAGACAGGTTGAGGAAGCTGTACCGACAGGGTTTAGACAGGGTTGAAGCTGTAGAGTTTAGATTCTCATCAGACAGGTTGAGGAAGCTGGAGGGTTTGTTTGACCCTGGAGGGTGTGACCACCTCATCCATCCGTCACGGTGCGTATAATGTTGTCAGCAGCTCAGCCGAGGTCACAGCAGAGGCCAGGCTGGAGCCTGAGACACTGGGGTTGCGTCCCAAATGGGCCCATAGGGCTCTGGTCAAAAAGTAGTACACTACTTAGGGAATAGGGTGCCTTTTGGGATGCAGGCTGGGGCTGAATGTGGAGGCCAGGGCCATTGTGGGTCGATGCTTCGTCCCCATGGGAGCTGTTCTCTCTGTTCACTCCCCAGGGCTCTCCAGCCTGGATGACTTATGTCCATTGTTCCTGCTCTACTGGGTAGGCAGGCAGCACCCACCGCTGGTCAACCATAAATCACCCTGGAATTCACTAATAGGTAGCTAGCATGGAGGGAAGACACACATGAAGATGGAGGGAAGACACACATAGAGGGAAGACACACATAGAGGGAAGACACACATGGAGGAAGACACACATAGAGGGAATAGAGGGAAGACACACACAGAGGGAAGACACACATAGAGAGGGAAGACACACATGGAGGGAAGCCACACACATAGAGGGAAGACACACATAGAGGGAAGACACACACATAGAGGGAAGACACACACACAGAGGGAAGACACACATAGAGGGAAGACACACAGAGGGAAGAGGGAAGACAATAGAGGGAAGACACACATGGAGGGAAGACACACACAGAGGAGAAGACACATAGAGGGAAGACACACATAGAGGGAAGACACACACAGAGGGAAGACACACACAGAGGAGAAGACACACATAGAGGGAAGACACACACAGAGGGAAGACACACAGAGGGAAGACACACATAGAGGGAAGACACACACAGAGGAGAAGACACACATAGAGGAGAAGACACACATAGAGGGAAGACACACATAGAGGAGAAGACACACAGAGGAGAAGACACACATAGAGGGAAGACACACACAGACACACACATGGAGAAGCCACACACATAGAGAAGACACACATAGAGGGAAGACACATAGAGGAAGACACACAAGAGGAAGACACACATACATGGAGGAAGACACACACAGAGGAGAAGACACACATAAGAAGACACAGAGGGAAGAGGGGAAGACACACACAGAGGGAAGACACACACGGAGGGAAGACACACACAGAGGAGAAGACACACATAGAGGGAAGACACACAGAGAGAAGAGAGGGAAGACACACAGAGGAGAAGACACACATAGAGGGAAGACACACATAGAGGAGAAGACACACATAGAGAGAAGACACACATAGAGGGACACACATGGAGGGAAGGGAAGACACACAGAGGGAAGACACACATAGAGGAAGACACACATAGAGGGAAGACACACAGAGGGAAGACACACATAGAGGGACACACATAGAGGGACACAGAGGGAAGACACACAGAGACACACATAGAGGGAAGACACACACAGAGGAAGACACACATAGAGAGAAGACACACATAGAGGGAAGACACACATAGAGGAAGACACACACATAGAGGGAAGACACACATAGAAGACACACATAGAGGGAAGACACACAGAGGGAAGACACACATAGAGAGAAGACACACAGAGGGAAGACACACAGAGGGAAGACACACATAGAGGGAAGACACACATAGAGGAGAAGAGAAGACACACATAGAGGGAAGACACACATAGAGGGAAGACACACATAGAGGGAAGACACAGAGGAAGACACATAGAGGGGAAGACACACATAGGAGAAGACACACATAGAGAGAAGATAGAGGGAAGACACACAGAGGAAGACACACATAGAGGGGAGACACACATGGAGGAAGACACACATGGAGGAGAAGACACTAGAGAGAAGACACACATAGAGGGGAAGACACACAGAGGGGAAGACACACTAACAGAGGGAAGAACACATAGAGGGAAGCCATTAGAGGGAAGACACACTAGAGGAAGACACACAGAGGAAGACACACATAGAGGGAAGACACACATAAGCCACTGACTGTGACTCCTTTTCCGGCCATATCCTGCACCTAACAGCCATTAGGTCCTAACACTCTGTTTTTGCTCTTGTCCCCCCCCTTTCCATTCCAACCTCCTCTTCATGACACGATCAGAGATAGATACATACTGGTGGTGAAGGGTTTGGCAGGAGCCAGGAAGAGTCTATGGGTGTGATAACCTCAGAGACATGGCAGTGAAAGAGGCAGGAGTTAGTTTGGGCAGAGAGAGAAGATAACACAGAAAAGAAACAGCTACTGTGAAAGAAGACAGACTTCCCCGTTGCCTGCCTGTCTCACCGGCACTCGATAAACCACTGTCTGATCTGCTCCTGCAGTGTTTCCCGTAGGTCAGGGCCGTCCACGGCACGCACAGACTCCTTGATGCTGACCAGGGCCCTCTGGTACTCAGCCTCATTCTCCTCCTGGACCAGCCTGCGGAGTCGTCTCCACCTGCTGGGCCTTCAGCTGGGCCACGCTGGGCTCTGCTGCTGCTGCTCTGGAGGGACCTGAGGACCAGGGAGGACCAGACACAGCTATAGAGATTAGTGGGGTGAGGCAGGGAGGCAGCTTAAGCCCCACCCTCTTCAACATATCTATCAACGAATTGGCGAGGGCACTAGAACAGTCTGCAGCACCCGGCCTCACCCTACTAGAATCTGAAGTCAAATGTCTACTGTTTGCTGACGATCTGGTGTTTCTGTCTCTGACCAAGGACGGCCTACAGTAGCTCCTAGATCTTCTGCACATATTCTGCCAGACCTGGGCCCTGACAGTAAATCTCAGTAAGACCAAAATAATGGTGTTCCAAAAAAGGTCCAGTCGCCAGGACCACAAATACAAATTACATCTAGACACCTTTGCCCTAGAGCACACAAAAAATGATAACAGGTAACTTCCACAAAGCTGTGAACGATCTGAGAGATGAGGACCATCAAAAGGAGCATAAAATTCGACATACCAATTAGGATCTGGCTAAAAATACTTGAATCAGTCATAGAGCCCATTGCCCTTTATGGTTGTGAGGTCTGGGTCCGCTCACCAACCAAGAATTCACAAAATGGGACAAACACCTAATTGAGACTCTGCATGCAGAATTCTGCAAAAATATCCTCAGTGTACAACGTAAAACACCAAATAATGCATGCAGAGCAGAATTAGGCCGATACCCGTTAATTATCCAAATCCAGAAAGATTGTCTACAACCACCTAAAAGGAAGCGATTCCCAAACCTCCCATAACAAAGCCATCACCTACAGAGAGATGAACCTGGAGAAGAGTCCCTAAGCAAGCTGGTCCTGGGGCTCTGTTCACAAACACAAACAGACCCCACAGAGCCTCAGGACAGCAACACAATTAGACCCAACCATATCATGAGAAAAAAAAAAGATAATTACTTGACACATTGCAAAGAATTAACAGTGGCAGAATACCTGATCACTGTGACTGACCCAAACTTAGAGGAAAGCTTTGACTAAGTACAGACTCAGTGAGCATAGCCTTGCTATAGAGAAAGGTCGTCATAGGCAGACCTGGCTGACAAGAGAAGACAGGCTATGTGCTCACTGCCCACAAAATGAGGTGGAAACTGAGCAGCACTTCCTAACCTCCTGTGTATGATGTATGACCATATTAGAGACACATATTTCCCTCAGATTATACAGATCCACAAAGAATTTGAATCCAAATCCAATCCAATCACAGCAGCAAGATTTGTGACCTGTTGCAAGAAAAGGGCAACCAGTGAAGAACACACACCATTTATTTGCCTTTTGTAATTTAACTATTTACACATTGTTACAACAATGTATATAGACATAATATTACATTTGAAATGTCTTTATTCTTTTGTAACTTTTGTGAATGTAATGTTTACTGTTTTAATGTTTATTTCACTTGCTTAGGCAATGTTTCCCATGCCAATAAAGCCCCTTAGAAAGACAGAGACAGAGACAGAGACAGACTGTCTGTCTGTCTGTCTGTCTGTCTGTCTGTCTGTCTGTCTGTCTGTCTGTCTGTCTGACTGACTGACTGACTGACTGACTTAGCACAAAGGGAAGATAAACATAGTTACCATGGCACCAAGGCTTGTCTGGTTATCACCACTGGTTGGCTGACCTTCCCAATACAGACGTGCCTGTGTTTATTGACTCAGAGTAACCCTGCCCCTTTGTTACCCAACACGGTCATGGTAGAGGGAACAGTGAACAAGTACACCCACCATTCCCAGAAATATCATCTCCTCCAGCCGTTCTCTCCTGGTCCTCTTCCTCTGACTGTAGCCCCGCCAAACCTGGAACATACCAGAACAACAGAACAGCTAGGACACAACACAGGACACCTGGAACACACCAGAACAACAGGACAGCTAGGACACAACACAGGACACCTGGAACACACCAGAACAACAGGACAGCTAGGACACAACACAGGACACCAGAACACACCAGAACAACAGGACAGCTAGGACACAACACAGGACACCTGGAACACACCAGAACAACAGGACAGCTAGGACACAACACAGGACACCTAGAGAACAACAGGACCACAACAACACAGGACACCTAGAACATACAAGAACAACAGGGCAGCTAGGACACAACACAGGACACCTAGAACACACCAGAACAACAGGGCAGCTAGGACACAACACAGGACACCTAGAACACACCAGAACAACAGGGCAGCTAGGACACAACACAGGACACCTAGAACATACCAGAACAACACCAGAACAACAGGGACAGCTAGGACACAACACAGGACACCTGGAACACACCAGAACAACAGAACAACAGGACAGCTAGGACACAACACAGGACACCTGGAACACACCAGAACAACAGGACAGCTAGGACACAACACAGGACACCTAGAACACACCAGAACAACAGAACAGCTAGGACACAACACAGGACACCTAGAACACACCAGAACAACAGAACAGCTAGGACACAACACAGGACACATGGAACACACCAGAACAACAGGACAGCTAGGACACAACACAGGACACCTAGAACACACCAGAACAACAGGACAGCTAGGACACAACACAGGACACCTAGAACATACCAGAACAACAGGGCAGCTAGGACACAACACAGGACACCTAGAACACACCAGAACAACAGGGCAGCTAGGACACAACACAGGACACCTAGAACACACCAGAACAACAGGGCAGCTAGGACACAACACAGGACACCTAGAACATACCAGAACAACAGGGCAGCTAGGACACAACACAGGACACCTGGAACACACCAGAACAACAGAACAGCTAGGACACAACACAGGACACCTAGAACACACCAGAACAGGGCAGCTAGGACACAACACAGGACACCTAGAACACACCAGAACAGGGCAGCTAGGACACAACACAGGACACCTGGAACACACCAGAACAACAGAACAGCTAGGACACAACACAGGACACCTGGAACACACCAGAACAACAGGACAGCTAGGACACAACACAGGACACCTGGAACACACCAGAACAACAGAACAGCTAGGACACAACACAGGACACCTGGAACACACCAGAAAAACAGGACAGCTAGGACACAACACAGGACACCTAGAACACACCAGACAAACAGGGCACCTAGAACACAAAAATACATACCTAGAACCCAAAACAAGACACACATAGAACATAAAACAAGACAAGTAGAACACAACACAAGGGGACAGACAAAAGGGGATTGTATAACCAGCATGCCCATACTGCATTGCATGAACAGCTGAGAGCTGAGCAGAGCCCGACAAATGCCAAACACTCAGGACCCGGGGCTGGCAGGCAGCTAACATCCAGGAGACAGACACTCAGGACCCGGGGCTGGCAGGCAGCTAACATCCAGGAGAAAGACACTCAGGACCCGGGGGCTGGCAGGCAGCTAACATCCAGGAGACAGACACTCAGGACCCGGGGGCTGGCAGGCAGCTAACATCCAGGAGACAGACACTCAGGACCCGGGGGCTGGCAGGCAGCTAACATCCAGGAGACAGACACTCAGGAGGCTGGCAGGCAGCTAACATCCAGGAGACAGACACTCAGGACCCGGGGCTGGCAGGCAGCTAACATCCAGGGAGACAGACACTCCAGGACCCGGGGCTGGCAGGCAGCTAACATCCAGGAGACAGGACACTCCAGGAGGACCCGACCCGGGGGCTGGCAGGCAGCTAACATCCAGGAGACAGACACTCAGGACCCGGGGCTGGCAGGCAGCTAACATTCAGGAGACAGACACTCAGGACCCGGGGGCTGGCAGGCAGCTAACATCCAGGAGACAGACACTCAGGACCCGGGGGCTGGCAGGCAGCTAACATCCAGGAGACAGACACTCAGGACCCGGGGGCTGGCAGGCAGCTAACATCCAGGAGAAAGACACTCAGGACCCGGGGGCTGGCAGGCAGCTAACATCCAGGAGACAGACACTCAGGACCCGGGGGCTGGCAGGCAGCTAACATTCAGGAGACAGACACTCAGGACCCGGGGGCTGGCAGGCAGCTAACATCCAGGAGACAGACACTCAGGACCCGGGGGCTGGCAGGCAGCTAACATCCAGGAGACAGACACTCAGGACCCGGTGGCTGGCAGGCAGCTAACATCCAGGAGACAGACACTCAGGACCCGGGGGCTGGCAGGCAGCTAACATCCAGGAGACAGACACTCAGGACCCGGGGGCTGGCAGGCAGCTAACATTCAGGAGACAGACACTCAGGACCCGGGGGCTGGCAGGCAGCTAACATCCAGGAGACAGACACTCAGGACCCGGGGGCTGGCAGGCAGCTAACATCCAGGAGACAGACACTCAGGACCCGGGGGCTGGCAGGCAGCTAACATCCAGGAGACAGACACTCAGGACCCGGGGGCTGGCAGCCAGCTAACATCCAGGAGACCGACGCTACTCATGATAACACCTGCCCCCCCCCTGTAGAAGAGACCCCTCTCTTTGTCTGGTCTGCTACAATGATATCTCCCCCCACGAGGAATGTAACTCTACTGCAGGGAGGAATGAGCCTCTATGTATCAGTCACAGTGGTGGTGTCATCTGATATAAAAGTAGTGTCCTGTTCTACCAAGGTGCTGCTTACAAAGTCAGGTTTGTCTAACAGTGTTTGATCGATACCGTCCCTTGTGCAAGACAGGGATTAACATTGACCCAGCGCTCTGACCTGAACATGAACCCTAACAGGTCAGGTCAACAGAACCACTTGTCACTACCTCAGCCATGCCACATTATTATAACGATACATGATCCAACCTCTCCATAAAATATCTACACACCCGATTCCTCCGTGAAAGCAATGTGCCCAGTGGCTTTGTTAGGCCAGAGATGGTTTACACTTGGGCCGATGAGAGAGAATGGTGGGGGGAACTGAAAGGGAGTCTGAATTTTAGGTGTTTGTTTCCATGACCTTGCTGATCATGTAATGTGATGACCCCACGTTTTGACATCTGGGTGTCTGTACGAGAACATCTAGGTGGTACTCTGGTTCTGAACCAACCAACAACAGAGAGGTGACATTGAGATAACATTGTTGAGATGGAGTTCTTGTGCCTTTTGCAAAGCAGGCAGAAAACTATATCACTTGGACCCATGTCTCCATACAAAGTAAAAGCAGCCATCGATCTGGACTTGGACTCAGTCCAAGTGTCTAGCAGAGTTTTATACAGATGTTATTCTGTTACCCATCTTTGAGCAATTCATCAAGAGGTGGTTTGGCTTTGACTAGAGAGAGTGGGATGAACTATAACCCTCTGACTAGAGAGAGTGGGATGAACTACAACCCTCTGACTAGAGAGAGTGGGATGAACTATAACCCTCTGACTAGAGAGAGTGGGATGAACTACAACCCTCTGACTAGAGAGAGTGGGATGAACTACAACCCTCTGACTAGAGAGAGTGGGATGAACTACAACCCTCTGACTAGAGAGAGTGGGATGAACTACAACCCTCTGACTAGAGAGAGTGGGATGAACTACAACCCTCTGACTAGAGAGAGTGGGATGAACTACAACCCTCTGACTAGAGAGAGTGGGATGAACTACAACCCTCTGACTAGAGAGAGTGGGATGAACTACAACCCTCTGACTAGAGAGAGTGGGATGAACTACAACCCTCTGACTAGAGAGTGGGATGAACTACAACCCTCTGACTAGAGAGAGTGGGATGAACTACAACCCTCTGACTAGAGAGTGGGATGAACTACAACCCTCTGACTAGAGAGAGTGGGATGAACTACAACCCTCTGACTAGAGAGAGTGGGATGAACTACAACCCTCTGACTAGAGAGAGTGGGGAGAACTACAACCCTCTGACTAGAGAGAGTGGGATGAACTACAACCCTCTGACTAGAGAGAGTGGGATGAACTACAACCCTCTGACTAGAGAGAGTGGGATGAACTACAACCCTCTGACTAGAGAGAGTGGGATGAACTACAACCCTCTGACTAGAGAGAGTGGGATGAACTACAACCCTCTGACTAGAGAGAGTGGGATGAACTACAACCCTCTGACTAGAGAGAGTGGGATGAACTACAACCCTCTGACTAGAGAGTGGGATGAACTACAACCCTCTGACTAGAGAGAGTGGGATGAACTACAACCCTCTGACTAGAGAGAGTGGGATGAACTACAACCCTCTGACTAGAGAGAGTGGATGAACTACAACCCTCTGACTAGAGAGAGTGGGATGAACTACAACCCTCTGACTAGAGAGAGTGGGATGAACTATAACCCTCTGACTAGAGAGAGTGGGGATGAACTATAACCCTCTGACTAGAGAGAGTGGGATGAACTACAACCTCTGACTAGAGAGAGTGGGATGAACTACAACCCTCTGACTAGAGAGAGTGGGATGAACTACAACCCTCTGACTAGAGAGAGTGGGATGAACTACAACCCTCTGACTAGAGAGAGTGGGATGAACTACAACCCTCTGACTAGAGAGTGGGATGAACTACAACCCTCTGACTAGAGAGCTGGATGAACTACAACCCTCTGACTAGAGAGCTGGGGATGAACTACAACCCTCTGACTAGAGAGAGTGGGATGAACTACAACCCTCTGACTAGAGAGAGTGGATGAACTACAACCCTCTGACTAGAGACAGTGGGATGAACTACAACCCTCTGACTAGAGAGTGGGATGAACTACAACCCTCTGACTAGAGAGAGTGGGATGAACTATAACCCTCTGACTAGAGAGTGGGATGAACTACAACCCTCTGACTAGAGAGTGGGATGAACTACAACCCTCTGACTAGAGAGAGTGGGATGAACTACAACCCTCTGATTAGAGAGTGGGATGAACTGACTAGGAGTGAGTGGGGATGAACTACAACCTCTGACTAGAGAAAGTGGGATGAACTACAGCCCTCTGACTAGAGAGAGTGGGATGAACTACAACCCTCTGACTAGAGAGAGTGGGATGAACTACAACCCTCTGACTAGAGAGCTGGGATGAACTACAACCCTCTGACTAGAGAGAGTGGATGAACTACAACCCTCTGACTAGAGAGAGTGGGATGAACTACAACCCTCTGACTAGAGAGAGTGGGATGAACTACAACCCTCTGACTAGAGAGAGTGGGATGAACTACAACCCTCTGACTAGAGAGAGTGGGATGAACTACAACCCTCTGACTAGAGAGAGTGGGATGAACTACAACCCTCTGACTAGAGAGAGTGGGATGAACTACAACCCTCTGACTAGAGAGAGTGGGATGAACTATAACCCTCTGACTAGAGAGAGTGGGATGAACTACAACCCTCTGACTAGAGAGAGTGGGATGAACTACAACCCTCTGACTAGAGAGAGCTGGGATGAACTACAACCCTCTGACTAGAGAGAGTGGGATGAACTACAACCCTCTGACTAGAGAGAGTGGGATGAACTACAACCCTCTGACTAGAGAGTGGGATGAACTACAACCCTCTGACTAGAGAGAGTGGATGAACTACAACCCTCTGACTAGAGAGAGTGGGATGAACTACAACCCTCTGACTAGAGAGAGTGGGATGAACTACAACCCTCTGACTAGAGAGAGTGGGATGAACTACAACCTCTGACTAGAGAGTGGGATGAACTACAACCCTCTGACTAGAGAGAGTGGGATGAACTACAACCCTCTGAATAGAGAGTGGGATGAACTATAACCCTCTGACTAGAGAGAGTGGGATGAACTACAACCCTCTGACTAGAGAGAGTGGATGAACTACAACCCTCTGACTAGAGAGAGTGGGATGAACTACAACCCTCTGACTAGAGAGAGTGGGATGAACTACAACCTCTGACTAGATGAGGGTGAGTGGGATGAACTACAACCTCTGACTAGAGAGAGTGGGATGAACTATAACCCTCTGACTAGAGAGAGTGGGATGAACTATAACCCTCTGACTAGAGAGAGTGGGATGAACTACAACCCTCTGACTAGAGAGAGTGGGATGAACCACAACCCTCTGACTAGAGAGAGGGGATGAACCACAACCCTCTGACTAGAGAGAGTGGGATGAATCACAACCTCTGACTAGAGAGAGGATGAACCATAACCCTCTGACCAGAGAGAGTGGGATGAACTACAACCCTCTGACTAGAGAGAGTGGGATGAACTACAACTGATCAGAGAGAGTGGGATGAACTACAACCCTCTGACTAGAGAGAGTGGGATGAACTACAACCCTCTGACTAGAGAGAGGGATGAACTACAACCCTCTGACTAGAGAGAGTGGGATGAACTACAACCCTCTGACTAGGAGAGAGTGGGATGAACTACAACCTCTGACTAGAGACAGTGGGATGAACTACAACCCTCTGACTAGAGAGAGTGGGATGAACTACAACCCTCTGACTAGAGAGAGTGGGATGAACTACAACCCTCTGACTAGAGAGAGTGGGATGAACTACAACCCTCTGACTAGAGAAAGTGGGATGAACTACAACCCTCTGACTAGAGAGAGTGGGATGAACTACAACCCTCTGACTAGAGAGAGTGGGATGAACTACAACCCTCTGACTAGAGAGAGTGGGATGAACTACAACCCTCTGACTAGAGAGAGTGGGATGAACTACAACCCTTAGGAAAAAACACTTTTTTTAAAAACAACTCAAACTTGTATCTCACACAGACCATTTCCAAAATGCTTATTATTTCCTTCTAGAGGCTGATGTCATCATCCTGAGGATGAGCTGGCCAGTCAGTGGTCTACTTGCATGAATATTTTTAACGCCCACACCATTCCAACACAGAAAAGCTGCCTTTTAACATACTTAATAAATGAAAAAGGAAAACTATTTCACTCATGTTGTAATTAACTATAAGTAATATTTCATAAAAATCTGGAAACACTGGACAGTTACTTTAACCCAGTTAATCAGCTTCCCTGACTGTTGGCTGTGTCTTTAGTGGTTCACTCGTATTAAAACATCAGTCAGTACTGTTCAACAGCAATTGGAAATGTTGGCCTGGTATTGAAAGTAAAGTTTGCTGACAAAATATGAGAAACGAAACAATAAGTATACTACACTCCTTACCTTCTGAATGCATGTGGCAGCCTGGTCGGGGTCCAGGGTGCTGATGGGTGTTTGGCTCTTGGCCTGGCTCCCTTCTTCCTCAGCCTGCCGTATCTCCTTCATGAAGCGATGCCTGAGCCGACCCTGCCGTGCCCGCTCACAAACCTGAAGGACCCGAACAGCTTCCTCCAGACACATGGTCTGAACCGACACCTCCTGACACAGACAGCAGTATAGACATAAGAGGGACAGGACCTCAACACTGTGAGAGTAATGTTAACCTCCTCCCCAGGCATACAACTTGGGAAGAAGCATCTGCTGTGTATGACTAGAGTAATGTTAACCTCCTCCCCAGGCATACAACTTGGGAAGAAGCATCTGCTGTGTGAGACTAGAGTAATGTTAACCTCCTCCCCAGGCATACAACTTGGGAAGAAGCATCTGCTGTGTGAGACTAGAGTAATGTTAACCTCCTCCCCAGGCATACAACTTGGGAAGAAGCATCTGCTGTGTATGACTAGAGTAATGTTAACCTCCTCCCCAGGCATACAACTTGGGAAGAAGCATCTGCTGTGTGAGACTAGAGTAATGTTAACCTCCTCCCCAGGCATACAACTTGGGAAGAAGCATCTGCTGTGTGAGACTAGAGTAATGTTAACCTCCTCCCCAGGCATACAACTTGGGAAGAAGCATCTGCTGTGTATGACTAGAGTAATGTTAACCTCCTCCCCAGGCATACAACTTGGGAAGAAGCATCTGCTGTGTATGACTAGAGTAATGTTAACCTCCTCCCCAGGCATACAACTTGGGAAGAAGCATCTGCTGTGTGAGACTAGAGTAATGTTAACCTCCTCCCCAGGCATACAACTTGGGAAGAAGCATCTGCTGTGTATGACTAGAGTAATGTTAACCTCCTCCCCAGGCATACAACTTGGGAAGAAGCATCTGCTGTGTATGACTAGAGTAATGTTAACCTCCTCCCCAGGCATACAACTTGGGAAGAAGCATCTGCTGTGTGAGACTAGAGTAATGTTAACCTCCTCCCCAGGCATACAACTTGGGAAGAAGCATCTGCTGTGTATGACTAGAGCAGGGGTGTCAAAGTCAAATGGACGGAGGGCCAAATAAAAAAATCAGCTACAAGACGAGGGCCGGACTGTTCGAATGTTCATTGAAAATTTTTTAAATGACGCATATAGTCTAGTGAACCTAATTGAACCTACTGAAAACCTAACAAATATATTACAATATGATCAGATAAATAAAGCAATATTTTCTTATGGCTCTGTCAGTAATCTTTAATTTTCAACAGACACAAAAGACAAATTTCCTTTATATAAATATCCCCATAACATGAACATTAAATGAAAGAAACCGGTATTCAAGGCACCATCAGTAGACTATATTTTCTATTTTAGCAAAAGTGGGCTAAATTTACTTCAAAGAAAAAACAATAATAGCAATTTTCTATCATCCACTCAACTGAAATATTTTTAAAATATAATTGGATTGAAATACAAAAAATAAAGTGCAAAAATCTATTAATCAAAAACAACACTTTGTTTAAGGAGAAGTAACATGCAGTGAAAACAAATATTACATTTTAACTTTTAAACTTGAACTGAGTAAAACTCTAAATATGTGATTGCACAGTAATGTTCACTTGTTTGAGGTTGAGGGTGATACTTGGTGGTGTCCCATCTTTTCCACAAGTTCATCAATGTTCGGGTAAGGCTCTGAGCTGAAGAAATCCTCAGAATTGAGTGGAGGTGTTCAGCAGTAAGTCGACTTCTGTGTGATGTTTTGTTCAGGTTCATCAAAGAAAACAGTTGTTCACACAGGTATGTGCTGCCAAACATAGACAACGCTTGAGCAGCCTGGATGCGCAGCTGGGGCATTGTGCCGGGAGAAACAGGCGTAACTCCGCAGCACCCACTGCCGCATATTTTGCCCTCAGTGCATCATTGCATTGGAGGTCAATCAACTCCATTTGGAGGTTTGGTGGTGAGCTTTCCACGTCAACAGCAAATGGGTTACCGAGCAGTTCCAACCTGCTTTTTTGTGCTTCAAAGTCAGCAAATCGGCGTCGAAAGTCAGCGGCAAGCATACCTATTTTATCAGCCAACTGTGTGCTCGGGAACGCACTGGTAGAGAGCTTCTCTTTCATGGTCTGGCAGCTGGGAAAGTGGCTCAAATTTTCTTTCCGCATCTGCGTCTCCCACAGAGTCAGTTTGGTTTTAAATGCCTTCACTGTACTGTACATATCAGAGATGACACGATCCCGACCCTGCAGCTGCAAGTTTATTGCATTCAGATGACTCGTAATGTCACACAGAAAAGCCATTTCACACAGAAACATTTCGCTCTCGGAGTTGTGTTGTGTCTTTCCCTTTGCTGTCCAAGAACAGACAAATCTCCTCACGAAGCTCGAAACATCTTTGAAGCACCTTTCCCTGGCTTAGCCATCGCACCTCTGTGTGATAAGGCAAATCACCATGCTCCGCTTCTAACTCCGTCAGAAATGCCTTGAACTGGCGTGTGATTCAAACCTTTGGCTCTGATAAAGTTAACTGTGCGCGTGATGATGCTCATTACATGCTCCATTTTCAAGGCTTTACCGCACAACGCTTCCTGGTGTATGATACAATGATAAGCTGTCAGCTCACCTGTCGCGTTTTCCTCTTGCATCTTTTCCCGTATCTTCGCCACCAGTCCGCTCCTGTGTCCACACATCGCAGGTGCTCCGTCGGTTGTCAAACCCACGAGCTTTTCCCAAGGCAGCTCCATCTCATTTACACATCTTGACACCTCTTCATACAAATCATGCCCCGTAGTTGTGCCATGCATAGGACGTAAAGCCAAAAACTCCTCTGTCACGCTTAGGTTGGAGTCCACTCCGCGGATGAAAATTGACAACTGGGCAATGTCAGAAATGTCGGTGCTCTCATCCACAGCCAAGGAATATGCAATAAAATCTTTTCCCTTTTCACAAGCTGCTCTTTTAGATTGATGGACAACTGGTCTACTCTCTCGGCAATGGTGTTTCTGCTCAGACTCACATTTAAAAAGAGTTGCCTTTTTCTGGGCAAACTTCAGTCACAAACTTTAATCATGCAGTTTTTGATGAAATCCCCTCCGTAAATGGCCGGGCTGATTTAGCGATCTCTTCTGCCAAAATAAAACTGGCCTTGACAGCAGCCTGGCCTTGTGATTTGGCTTTTTTGAACAGAGCCTGTCGAGATTTGAGGCCTCGTTTTAATTCCTCTGCCTTTTGTAGCCTTTGTTCCATGTCCATATTCTTGTTTTTGTCCGCGTGTTTCGCTTTCATAATGTCGTCTCAGATTATACTCTTTCAGTCCCCCCACACTTTCTCCACACAGAAGACACACAGGTTTTCCAGCTACCTTCGTGAACATATACTCCGACTCCCACCTTGTTTGAAACCCCCGGTTCTCAGTATCCACCTTCCGTTTTGCCATTTTTGATGGGTATCTGAAAGTTAATTTTACTGTGATGCTGACGACTGCTGTGCCAATAAATATTGAAATGAAGCAGCCTACTGCTCGGTAAGCGCCACCTTTGCATTGTGGGAAATGTAGTATTGGTGCGTGTAAAAGATCTATGGGCTGCCGGCTTGCTGCGGGCCGGTTCTAATAATAAATCAAGATCATCCCAGGGGCCGTAAAACCTTCTTGCGGGTCGGATGTGGCCCGTGGGCCTTGACTCTGACATATGTG
>NW_027039152.1:0-49065 GCF_034236695.1 Oncorhynchus nerka | reverse complement strand
ATCGCCTCTTCACTGTTGACGTTGAGACTGATGTTTTATGGGTAATTTCCCGCATGGAATAGCCTTCATTTCTCAGAACAAGAATAGACTGATGAGTTTCTTTTTTCTGTACATTTTGAGCCTGTAATCGAACCCACAAATGCTGATGCTCCAGATACTCAACTAGTCTAAAGAAGGCCCGTTTTATTGCTTCTTTAATCAGAACAAAAGTTTTCAGCTGTGCTAATATAATTGCAAAAGGGTTTTCTAATGATCAATTATCCATGAAAACGAGTCCTATATCGACATAATCTAAAAGGCCGCTCAGCAAGGAAGAAGCCACTGCTCCAAAACCGCCATAAAAAAGCCAGACTACGGTTTGCAACTGCACATGGGGACAAAGATCATACTTTTTGGAGAAATGTCGTCTGGTCTGATGAAACAAGAATATAACTGTTTGGCCATAATGACCATTGAGGAAAAAGGGGGAGGCTTGCAAGCTGAAGAACACCATCCCAACAGTGGAGCACGGGGGTGATAGCATCATGTTGTGAGAGTGCTTTGCAGCATTACATTTACATTTACATTTAAGTCATTTAGCAGACGCTCTTATCCAGAGCGACTTACAAATTGGTGCATTCACCTTATGACATCCAGTGGAGCAGCCACTTTACAATAGTGCATCTAAATCTTTTAGGGGGGTGAGAAGGATTACTTTATCCTATCCTGGGTATTCCTTAAAGAGGTGGGGTTTCAGGTGTCTCCGGAAGGTGGTGATTGACTCCGCTGTCCTGGCGTCGTGAGGGAGTTTGTTCCACCATTGGGGGGCCAGAGCAGCGAACAGTTTTGACTGGGCTGAGCGGGAACTGTACTTCCTCAGTGGTAGGGAGGCGAGCAGGCCAGAGGTGGATGAACGCAGTGCCCTTGTTTGGGTGTAGGGCCTGATCAGAGCCTGGAGGTACTGAGGTGCCGTTCCCCTCACAGCTCCGTAGGCAAGCACCATGGTCTTGTAGCGGATGCGAGCTTCAACTGGAAGCCAGTGGAGAGAGCGGAGGAGCGGGGTGACGTGAGAGAACTTGGGAAGGTTGAACACCAGACGGGCTGCGGCGTTCTGGATGAGTTGTAGGGGTTTAATGGCACAGGCAGGGAGCCCAGCCAACAGCGAGTTGCAGTAATCCAGACGGGGAGATGACAAGTGCCTGGATTAGGACCTGCGCCGCTTCCTGTGTGAGGCAGGGTCGTACTCAGCGGATGTTGTAGAGCATGAACCTACAGGAACGGGCCACCGCCTTGATGTTAGTTGAGAACGACAGGGTGTTGTCCAGGATCACGCCAAGGTTCTTAGCGCTCTGGGAGGAGGACACAGTGGAGTTGTCAACCGTGATGGTGAGATCATGGAACGGGCAGTCCTTCCCGGGAGGAAGAGCAGCTCCGTCTTGCCGAGGTTCAGCTTGAGGTGGTGATCCGTCATCCACACTGATATGTCTGCCAGACATGCAGAGATGCGGTTCGCCACCTGGTCATCAGAAGGGGAAAGGAGAAGATTAATTGTGTGTCGTCTGCATAGCAATGATAGGAGAGACCATGTGAGGTTATGACAGAGCCAAGTGACTTGGTGTATAGCGAGAATAGGAGAGGGCCTAGAACAGAGCCCTGGGGGACACCAGTGGTGAGAGCACGTGGTGAGGAGACGGATTCTCGCCACGCCACCTGGTAGGAGCGACCTGTCAGGTAGGACGCAATCCAAGCGTGGGCCGCGCCGGGAGATGCCCAACTCGGAGAGGGTGGAGAGGAGGATCTGATGGTTCACAGTATCGAAGGCAGCCGATAGGTCTAGAAGGATGAGAGCAGAGGAGAGAGAGTTAGCTTTAGCAGTGCGGAGCGCCTCCGTGATACAGAGAAGAGCAGTCTCAGTTGAATGACTAGTCTTGAAACCTGACTGATTTGGATCAAGAAGGTCATTCTGAGAGAGATAAGCGGGAGAGCTGGCCAAGGACGGCACGTTCAAGAGTTTTGGAGAGAAAAGAAAGAAGGGATACTGGTCTGTAGTTGTTGACATCGGAGGGATCGAGTGTAGGTTTTTCAGAAGGGGTGCAACTCTCGCTCTCCCTTCTGAAAAAACCTACACTCGATCCTCCGATGTCAACAACTAGAGACCAGTATCCCTTCTTTCTTTCTCTCCAAAACCCTTGAACGTGCCGTCCAACAGGAGGGACTGGTGCACTTCACAAAATAGATTACATCATGAGGGAGGAAAATTATGTGGATATATTGAAGCAACATCTCAGGAAGTTAAAGCTTGTTCGCAAATGGGTCTTCCAAATGGACAATGACCCCAAGCATACTTCCAAAGTTGTGGAAAATGTCTTAAGGACAACAAAGTCAAGGTATTGGAGTGGCCATCACAAAGCCCTGGCCTCTTCCTATAGAAAATGTATGGGCAGAACTGAAAAAGCGTGTGCGAGCAAGGAGGCCTCTGCAAACCTGATTCAGTTACAACAGCTATGTCAGGAGGAATTGGTCAAAATTCACCCAACTTATTGTGGGAGCTTGTGGAAGGCTACCTGAAACGTTTGACCCAAGTTAAACAATTCAAAGGCAATGCTACCAAATACTAATTAAGTGTATGTAAACTTCTGACCCACTGGGAATGTGGTGAAAGAAATAAAAGCTGAAATAAATAATTCTCGCTACTATTATTCTGACATTTCACATTCTTAAAATAAAGTGGTGACCTAAGACATGGATTTTTTACCAGGATTAAATGTCAGGAATTGTGAAAAACTCAGTTTAAATGTGTTTGGCCAAGGTGTATGTAAACTACCAACTTCAACTGTATATATACATACACTACTATATATATGTATCCTTGTGTGTGTGTATGTGCGTGTGTGTCCGTGTCTGAGAGAGAGAGAGAGAGAGAGAGAGAGAGAGAGAGAGAGAGAGAGAGAGAGAGAGAGAGAGAGAGAGAGAGAGAGAGAGAGAGAGATCGATGGAGAGAGAGAGAGAGAGAGAGATGGAGGGAGAGAGAGAGAGAGAGAGATGGAGGGAGAGAGAGAGAGAGAGAGAGCACATTGTGGGACGCCCTGAGCAGAATCAGAGATCCAATTCTCTCTTTCTCAGTTCAATTCCTTGTAAGGGTTTTACTTGTATGGGGAACATATGTTTACATAGCCAAACAAAATAAATAGATAATAAACAAAGGTGAAATAAACAATTAAAATGTTCAGTAACTGTAGATATTTTTTATATTATGTCTATATACAGTGTTGTAATGATGTGGAAATCATTAATGTTCAAAAGGGAAAATAAATAAGGAATAAATAGGAAGTCCAGCTCAGTTTCCACCTCATTTTGTGGGCAGTGTGCACATAGCCTGTCTTCTCTTGAGAGCCATGTCTGCCTACGGCGGCCTTTCTCAATAGCAAGGCTATGCTCACTGAGTCGGTACATAGTCAAAGCTTTCCTTAAGTTTGGGTCAGTCACAGTGGTCAGGTATTCTGCCGCTGTGTACTCTCTGTTTAAGGCCAAATAGCATTCTAGTTTGCTCTGTTTTTTTGTTAATTATTTCCAATGTGTCAAGTAATTCTCTTTTTGGTTTCTCATGATTTGATTGGGTCTAATTGTGCTGCTGTCCTGTGGCACTGTGAGGTGTGTTTGTGAACAGAGCCCCAGGACCAGGTTGCTTAGGGGACTCTTCTCCATGTTCATCTCTCTGTAGGTGATGGTTTTGTTATGGAAGGTTTGGGAATCACTTCCTTTAAGGTGGTTGTTTTATTTAACTGCTCTTTTCTGGATTTCTGATCATTAGCAGGTATCGTCCTAATTCTGCTCAGCATGCATTAATTGGTGTTTTACATTGTACACTGAGGATATTTTTGCACATGGCTTCTTGCGCTCAATTTGCAGTTTACGCAGCTGAATCTAGTTGATACACAGAGACCCATAGTGGTACATTTCATAAACCAAAAGGGGGCATTACTAGCATTGAAGTTCTCTCTCCCTCTCTCTCTATCTCTCATCAAACACTAATACCCTCTTTCTGAGGCAACATGAATAGAGACAGAGACACCTAGTGGTTCTGATCAGCAGAGACACAGAGACACCTAGTGGTTCTGATCAGTAGAGACACAGAGACCCCTAGTGGTTCTGATCAGTAGAGACACAAAGATGCCTAGTGCAGGGCTCCCCAACTGGCGGACCGGTCTGAATTTGACCCGAAGCCCCCCCCCCCCCCCCAACGTTTTATGAGCAAAAAAAACCAGAACATATATATTTATACATTTCTTCATTGTTGGACATAAACGACTGTAAAAACACCAGTAAATC
This sequence comes from Oncorhynchus nerka, assembly GCF_034236695.1. Lineage (NCBI taxonomy): Eukaryota > Metazoa > Chordata > Actinopteri > Salmoniformes > Salmonidae > Oncorhynchus > Oncorhynchus nerka. The sequence continues at coordinate 44,757 of NW_027039152.1, read as the reverse complement.
AGCTGCAAGTTATTTTTATTGAAGAAATCTGTTCCCAACTATTTCTACACCTAGTAGAGAAACACGTGATCGTATACAAATGTAAGCAAGGTTTGAGATGATTATGTTTTAGTTAAACAATGTATCTGTTTTGGCTTCTTGCTGGCAATTTGCAGTCTACGCAGCTGAATCTAGTTGATGATTCCTGCCTTAGTGGTTCTGATCAGTAGAGACGCAGAGACCCACAGTGATACATTTCATAAACCAAAGGGGGCATTACTAGCATTGAAGTTTTCTCACTTTATATAGTGTCGTACGTGATCATACTGTATCTATCCAATCATGAACAAATGTGTCCATAGAGGTCATTGTATCTCTAATGCACCTGTTGCAGCTGGTCAGCACTACAGTCGTAAAGATTACCAAAATAGATTCCACTGTCGGTATCACTAGTCCCTTGGTAAACATTGCCAATATTCCATCTACTCTCCATTTTCCACTTGAATCCCAAAATGATTAACCTCAGAGCACATTCACCATTGAACCAAAGTTACTGAATCATGACACCTTCAGGAGGTCAACAAAGTGGCTAAACGTAAACAAAGAGAGAGCGTCACTGACTCTGCCTCCTGGGCTTCAGACTGACCCAGTTCTGTCTAAGGTCAGCAAGACTCTCTTAGAACAACATACAATAAAATGAACAAAAGTATGTGGACACCTACTCGATGAACATCTCTTTCCAAAATCATGGGCATTAATATAGAGTTGGTACCCCTTTGCTGCTACAGTATAAAAGGCGAATCAAGATCTTCCACCCCTATCTCAAAAAAAACATTTCTGTATGGACCACTCTTTAGACAGGCTATTATAGACCGATAGAGAGGTTAGTATAGACAGGATGAGAGGTTAGTATAGACAGGTAGAGAGGTTAGTATAGACAGTTAGAGAGGCTAGTGTTGACAGGTAGAGATGTCAATATAGAAAGGCAGAGAGGTATTAGTATTTAGTATTGACAGGTAGAGAGACTAGTATAGACAGGTAGAGAGGTTAGTATAGGCAGGTAGAGAGGTTAGTATAGGCAGGTAGAGGTTAGTATAGACAGGTAGAGAGGTTAGTATAGGCCGGTAGAGAGGTTAGTATAGACAGGTAGAGAGGTTAGCATTTAGTATTGACAGGTACAGAGGCTAGTATAGACAGGTAGAGAGGTTAGTATATAGTATTGACAGGTACAGAGGTTAGTATAGACAGGTAGAGAGGTTAGTGTAAACAGGTAGAGAGGTTAGTGTAAACAGGGAGAGAGGTTAGTATAGAAAGATAGATAGTTTAGTATAGACAGGTAGAGAGGTTAGTATAGACAGGTAGAGAGGTTAGTATATAGTATTGACAGGTACAGAGGTTAGTATAGACAGGTAGAGAGGTTAGTGTAAACAGGTAGAGAGGTTAGTATAGAAATGTAGAGAGTTTAGTATAGGCAGGTAGAGAGGTTAGTATAGAAAGGTAGAGAAGTTTGTATTGACAGGTAGAGAGGTTAGTATATAGTATTGACAGGTAGAGAGGTTACTATAGACAGGTAGAGCGGTTAGTATAGACAAGTAGAGAGGTTAGTATATACAGGTAGAGAGGTTAGTATAGACAAGTAGAGAGGTTAGTATTGACAGGTAGAGAGGTTAGTATAGACAAGTAGAGAGGTTAGTATTGACAGGTAGAGAGGTTAGTATAGAAAGGTAGAGAGGTTAGTATAGACAGGTAGAGAGGTTAGTATAGACAAGTAGAGCGGTTAGTATAGACAAGTAGAGAGGTTAGTATAGACAAGTAGAGAGGTTAGTATTGACAGGTAGAGAGGTTAGTATAGAAAGGTAGAGAGGTTAGTATAGACAGGTAGAGAGGTTAGTATAGACAAGTAGAGCGGTTAGTATAGACAAGTAGAGAGGTTAGTATAGACAAGTAGAGAGGTTAGTATTGACAGGTAGAGAGGTTAGTATAGACAGGTAGAGAGGTTAGTATAGACAGGTAGAGAGGCTAGTATAGAAAGGTAGAGAAGTTTGTATTGACAGGTAGAGAGGTTAGTATAGACAGGTAGAGAGGTTAGTATAGGCAGGTAGAGAGGCTAGTATAGAAAGGTAGAGAAGTTTGTATTGACAGGTAGAGAGGTTAGTATAGACAGGTAGAGAGGTTAGTATAGACAGGTAGAGAGGTTAGTATTGACAGGTAGAGAGGTTAGTATATAGTATTGACAGGTACACAGGTTAGTATAGAAATGTAGAGAGTTTAGTATAGGCAGGTAGAGAGGTTAGTATAGAAAGGTAGAGAAGTTTGTATTGACAGGTAGAGAGGTTAGTATATAGTATTGACAGGTAGAGAGGTTACTATAGACAAGGTAGAAGCGAGTTAGTATAGACAAGTAGAGAGGTTAGTATAGACAAGTAGAGAGGTTAGTATTGACAGGTAGAGAGGTTAGTATAGACAAGTAGAGAGGTTAGTATTGACAGGTAGAGAGGTTAGTATAGAAAGGTAGAGAGGTTAGTATAGACAGGTAGAGAGGTTAGTATAGACAAGTAGAGCGGTTAGTATAGACAATTAGAGAGGTTAGTATAGACAGGTAGAGAGGTTAGTATAGACAAGTAGAGCGGTTAGTATAGACAAGTAGAGAGGTTAGTATAGACAAGTAGAGAGGTTAGTATTGACAGGTAGAGAGTTTAGTATAGACAGGTAGAGAGGTTAGTATAGACAGGTAGAGAGGCTAGTATAGAAAGGTAGAGAAGTTTGTATTGACAGGTAGAGAGGTTAGTATAGACAGGTAGAGAGGTTAGTATAGGCAGGTAGAGAGGCTAGTATAGAAAGGTAGAGAAGTTTGTATTGACAGGTAGAGAGGTTAGTATAGACAGGTAGAGAGGTTAGTATAGACAGGTAGAGAGGTTAGTATTGACAGGTAGAGAGGTTAGTATAGACAGGCTGAGAGGTTAGTATAGACAAGTAGAGAGGTTAGTATTGACAGGTAGAGAGGTTAGTATAGAAAGGTAGAGAGGTTAGTATAGACAGGTAGAGAGGTTAGTATAGACAGGTAGAGAGGTTAGTATATAGTATTGACAGGTACAGAGGTTAGTATAGACAGGTAGAGAGGTTAGTATAGACAGGTAGAGAGGTTAGTATTGACAGGTAGAGAGGTTAGTATAGACAGGCTGAGAGGTTAGTATAGACATGTAGAGAGGTTAGTATAGACATGTAGAGAGGTTAGTATAGACAGGTAGAGAGGTTAGTATATAGTATTGACAGGTACAGAGGTTAGTATAGACAGGTAAAGAGGTTAGTATAGACAGGTAGAGAGGTTAGTATAGACAGATAGAGAGGTTAGTATAGACAGGTAGAGAGGTTAGTATATAGTATTGACAGGTACACAGGTTAGTATAGAAATGTAGAGAGTTTAGTATAGGCAGGTAGAGAGGTTAGTATAGAAAGGTAGAGAAGTTTGTATTGACAGGTAGAGAGGTTAGTATATGGTATTGACAGGTAGAGAGGTTACTATAGACAGGTAGAGCGGTTAGTATAGACAAGTAGAGAGGTTAGTATAGACAGGTAGAGAGGTTAGTATTGACAGGTAGAGAGGTTAGTATAGACAAGTAGAGAGGTTAGTATTGACAGGTAGAGAGGTTAGTATAGAAAGGTAGAGAGGTTAGTATAGACAGGTAGAGAGGTTAGTATAGACAAGTAGAGCGATTAGTATAGACAAGTAGAGAGGTTAGTATAGACAGGTAGAGAGGTTAGTATAGACAAGTAGAGCGGTTAGTATAGACAAGTAGAGAGGTTAGTATAGACAAGTAGAGAGGTTAGTATTGACAGGTAGAGAGTTTAGTATAGACAGGTAGAGAGGTTAGTATAGACAGGTAGAGAGGCTAGTATAGAAAGGTAGAGAAGTTTGTATTGACAGGTAGAGAGGTTAGTATAGACAGGTAGAGAGGTTAGTATAGGCAGGTAGAGAGGCTAGTATAGAAAGGTAGAGAAGTTTGTATTGACAGGTAGAGAGGTTAGTATAGACAGGTAGAGAGGTTAGTATAGACAGGTAGAGAGGTTAGTATAGACAGGTAGAGAGGCTAGTATAGAAAGGTAGAGAAGTTTGTATTGACAGGTAGAGAGGTTAGTATAGACAGGTAGAGAGGTTAGTATAGGCAGGTAGAGAGGCTAGTATAGAAAGGTAGAGAAGTTTGTATTGACAGGTAGAGAGGTTAGTATAGACAGGTAGAGAGGTTAGTATAGACAGGTAGAGAGGTTAGTATTGACAGGTAGAGAGGTTAGTATAGACAGGCTGAGAGGTTAGTATAGACAGGTAGAGAGGTTAGTATAGACAGGTAGAGAGGTTAGTATATAGTATTGACAGGTACAGAGGTTAGTATAGACAGGTAGAGAGGTTAGTGTAAACAGGTAGAGAGGTTAGTATAGAAATGTAGAGAGTTTAGTATAGGCAGGTAGAGAGGTTAGTATATAGTATTGACAGGTAGAGAGGTTACTATAGACAGGTAGAGCGGTTAGTATAGACAAGTAGAGAGGTTAGTATAGACAGGTAGAGAGGTTAGTATAGACAAATAGAGAGGTTAGTATTGACAGGTAGAGAGGTTAGTATAGACAAGTAGAGCGGTTAGTATAGACAAGTAGAGCGGTTAGTATAGACAAGTAGAGAGGTTAGTATAGACAGGTAGAGAGGTTAGTATAGACAGGTAGAGAGGTTAGTATAGGCAGGTAGAGAGGCTAGTATAGAAAGGTAGAGAAGTTTGTATTGACAGGTAGAGAGTTAGTATAGACAGGTAGAGAGGTTAGTATAGACAGGTAGAGAGGTTAGTATAGACAGGTAGAGAGGTTAGTATAGACAGATAGAGAGGTTAGTATAGACAGGTAGAGAGGTTAGTATAGAAAGGTAGAGAGGTTAGTATAGACAGGGTGAAAGGTTAGTATTGACAGGTAGAGAGGTTAGTATAGAAAGGTAGAGAAGTTTGTATTGACAGGTAGAGAGGTTAGTATAGACAGGTAGAGAGGTTAGTATTGACAGGTAGAGAGGTTAGTATAGACAGGCTGAGAGGTTAGTATAGACAGGTAGAGAGGTTAGTATAGACAGGTAGATAGGTTAGTATAGGCAGGATGAGAGGTTAGTATAGACAGGTAGAGAGGTTAGTATAGACAGGTAGAGAGGTTAGTATAGACAGGTAGAGAGATTAGTATAGGCAGGTAGAGAGGTTAGTATAGACAAGTAGAGGTTAGTATAGACAGGTAGAGAGGTTAGAATAGACAGTTAGAGAGGCTAGTGTTGACAGGTAGAGAGGTTAGTATAGACAGGTAGAGAGGTTAGTATAGACAGGATGAGAGGCTAGTATAGAAAGGTAGAGAAGTTTGTATTGACAGGTAGAGAGGTTAGTATAGACAAGTAGAGAGGTTAGTATTGACAGGTAGAGAGGTTAGTATAGACAAGTAGAGAGGTTAGTATTGACAGGTAGAGAGGTTAGTATAGAAAGGTAGAGGTTTGTATTGACAGGTAGAGAGGTTCGTATAGACAAGTAGAGAGGTTAGTATTGACAGGTAGAGAGGTTAGTATAGACAAGTAGAGAGGTTAGTATTGACAGGTAGAGAGGTTAGTATAGAAAGGTAGAGAGGTTAGTATAGACAGGTAGAGAGGTTAGTATAGACAAGTAGAGCGGTTAGTATAGACAAGTAGAGAGGTTAGTATAGACAAGTAGAGAGGTTAGTATTGACAGGTAGAGAGGTTAGTATAGAAAGGTAGAGAGGTTAGTATAGACAGGTAGAGAGGTTAGTATAGGCAGGTAGAGAGGCTAGTATAGAAAGGTAGAGAAGTTTGTATTGACAGGTAGAGAGGTTAGTATAGACAGGTAGAGAGGTTAGTATAGACAGGTAGAGAGGTTAGTATAGACAGGATGATAGGTTAGTATTTAGTATAGACAGGTAGAGAGGTTAGTATAGACAGGATGAGAGGTTAGTATAGACAGGTAGAGAGGTTAGTATAGACAGGTAGAGAGGTTAGTATTGACAGGTAGAGAGGTTAGTATAGACAGGCTGAGAGGTTAGTATAGACATGTAGAGAGGTTAGTATAGACAGGTAGAGAGGTTAGTATATAGTATTGACAGGTACAGAGGTTAGTATAGACAGGTAGAGAGGTTAGTATAGACAGGTAGAGAGGTTAGTATAGACAGATAGAGAGGTTAGTATAGACAGGTAGAGAGGTTAGTATATAGTATTGACAGGTACACAGGTTAGTATAGAAATGTAGAGAGTTTAGTATAGGCAGGTAGAGAGGTTAGTATAGAAAGGTAGAGAAGTTTGTATTGACAGGTAGAGAGGTTAGTATATAGTATTGACAGGTAGAGAGGTTACTATAGACAGGTAGAGCGGTTAGTATAGACAAGTAGAGAGATTAGTATAGACAGGTAGAGAGGTTAGTATAGACAAGTAGAGAGGTTAGTATTGACAGGTAGATAGGTTAGTATAGACAAGTAGAGAGGTTAGTATTGACAGGTAGAGAGGTTAGTATAGAAAGGTAGAGAGGTTAGTATAGACAGGTAGAGAGGTTAGTATAGACAAGTAGAGCGGTTAGTATAGACAAGTAGAGAGGTTAGTATAGACAAGTAGAGAGGTTAGTATTGACAGGTAGAGAGTTTAGTATAGACAGGTAGAGAGGTTAGTATAGACAGGTAGAGAGGCTAGTATAGAAAGGTAGAGAAGTTTGTATTGACAGGTAGAGAGGTTAGTATAGACAGGTAGAGAGGTTAGTATAGACAGGTAGAGAGGTTAGTATAGACAGGTAGAGAGGTTAGTATTGACAGGTAGAGAGGTTAGTATAGAAAGGTAGAGAGGTTAGTATAGACAGGTAGAGAGGTTAGTATAGACAGGTAGAGAGGTTAGTATAGGCAGGTAGAGAGGCTAGTATAGACAAGTAGAGCGGTTAGTATAGACAAGTAGAGAGGTTAGTATTGACAGGTAGAGAGGTTAGTATAGAAAGGTAGAGAGGTTAGTATAGACAGGTAGAGAGGTTAGTATAGACAGGTAGAGAGGTTAGTATAGGCAGGTAGAGAGGCTAGTATAGAAAGGTAGAGAAGTTTGTATTGACAGGTAGAGAGGTTAGTATAGACAGGTAGAGAGGTTAGTATAGACAGGTAGAGAGGTTAGTATTGACAGGTAGAGAGGTTAGTATAGACAGGCTGAGAGGTTAGTATAGACAGGTAGAGAGGTTAGTATAGACAGATAGAGAGGTTAGTATAGACAGGTAGAGAGGTTAGTATAGAAAGGTAGAGAGGTTAGTATAGACAGGGTGAAGGTTAGTATTGACAGGTAGAGAGTTTAGTATAGGCAGGTAGAGAGGTTAGTATAGACAAGTAGAGGTTAGTATAGACAGTTAGAGAGGTTAGTATGGGCCGGTAGAGAGGTTAGTATAGACAGGTAGAGAGGTTAGAATAGACAGTTAGAGAGGCTAGTGTTGACAGGTAGAGAGGTTAGTATAGACAGGTAGAGAGGTTAGTATAGACAGGATGAGAGGCTAGTATAGAAAGGTAAGAAGTTTGTATTGACAGGTAGAGAGGTTAGTATAGACAAGTAGAGAGGTTAGTATTGACAGGTAGAGAGGTTAGTATAGACAAGTAGAGAGGTTAGTATTGACAGGTAGAGAGGTTAGTATAGAAAGGTAGAGGTTTGTATTGACAGGTAGAGAGGTTCGTATAGACAAGTAGAGAGGTTAGTATTGACAGGTAGAGAGGTTAGTATAGACAAGTAGAGAGGTTAGTATTGACAGGTAGAGAGGTTAGTATAGAAAGGTAGAGAGGTTAGTATAGACAGGTAGAGAGGTTAGTATAGACAAGTAGAGTGGTTAGTATAGACAAGTAGAGAGGTTAGTATAGACAAGTAGAGAGGTTAGTATTGACAGGTAGAGAGGTTAGTATAGAAAGGTAGAGAGGTTAGTATAGACAGGTAGAGAGGTTAGTATAGACAAGTAGAGCGGTTAGTATAGACAAGTAGAGAGGTTAGTATAGACAAGTAGAGAGGTTAGTATTGACAGGTAGAGAGGTTAGTATAGAAAGGTAGAGAGGTTAGTATAGACAGGTAGAGAGGCTAGTATAGAAAGGTGAGAAGTTTGTATTGACAGGTAGAGAGGTTAGTATAGACAGGTAGAGAGGTTAGTATAGGCAGGTAGAGAGGCTAGTATAGAAAGGTAGAGAAGTTTGTATTGACAGGTAGAGAGGTTAGTATAGACAGGTAGAGAGGTTAGTATAGACAGGTAGAGAGGTTAGTATAGACAGGTAGAGTGGTTAGTATAGGTAGGTAAAGAGGTTAGTATAGGCAGGTAGAGAGGTTAGTATAGACAGGATGAGAGGTTAGTATAGACAGGTAGAGAGGTTAGTATAGACAGGTAGAGAGGTTAGTATAGACAGGCTGAGAGGTTAGTATAGACAGGCTGAGAGGTTAGTATAGACAGGTAGAGAGGTTAGTATAGACAGGTAGAGAGGTTAGTATAGGCAGGTAGAGAGGTTACTATAGACAGGTAGAGAGGTTAGTATAGACAGGTAGAGAGGTTAGTATAGGCAGGTAGAGAAGTTAGCATTGACAGGTAGAGAGGTTAGTATTTAGTATAGACAGGTAGAGAGGTTCAGTATAGCTTCTGCCTGGGCCTTTGAAGCCTAGCAGTGTTTGGCTGGTGGTGGACATGGCTGTACAGCTATTAGCCTGACAAGGATAGTGCATGAGTCTGTCCAACTGTCTGTAGTGGCAACAGATTCAACTCTGTACGTTATCCTCCCTTATTCAGTTTAAGGTATTTATTACAATACATTTCTATATTCATCGCATGAGAGTAGCTAATAATATCGGCAAATTAAGTGACAAATACATTGGGAGAATCTCTATAGACATAGAAATATATTAATATCAATATATCAATATCCTAATCCTTTGTCTGACTGTATTTTTTCAAGTGCTCCAGACAACGCCTAGCTATAATTGTAAAAAGCCCGATGTGACCTTTGCTGAATACTGATGTGGATTCCACCGCTGCCACCAATTTTCCTCTTCTTCTCACTCTCTTGTAAGTGGCCTCCCATTTTTTAATAAAAATATATTTACACAATCTTCCGCGGCCTTCCTTTCAGATGGCGGATCTAACGGGATGATTGGCAATTTTTCCAGCTAACGGATAGAACACTGAGGCCGCTGCCAATCTCCTAGACTCCCAGTTGCCATGGCAACCTCTCAACCACAGCTAGGGGGGGGCTAATATGGATTCTCCATTCTGATTTAGTCTTATATACAGTATTATTATTATTCTCTCTCTTTGTTGTGCCATGGAGCTAGTGAAGCCACTGAGACTAGATTTACTGGCATGCGCAGCCTGTCCTTCACTGACATTGTGCCATTACTGTAAAAATCTAAAAGGAGATGTTATTTGCAATAGTGATTTACAATGGCAAGGGTTATTACACTTCATGGATACCCTACTGTTCCGTCAGCAGTAGATTGTAAAGCCATCATGTTCGGCCTAAATGGCAATACATATCTTTACACATGGACTACTTTTGACCACTACACATCCTTACATCGTGGACTACTTTTGACCACTACACATCCTTACATCGTGGACTACTTTTGACCACTACACATCCTTACATCGTGGACTACTTTTGACCACTACACATCCTTACATCGTGGACTACTTTTGACCACTACACATCCTTACATCGTGGACTACTTTTGACCACTACACATCCTTACATCGTGGACTACTTTTGACCACAGGCCTATAGTACACTACACATCCTTACATCGTGGACTACTTTTGACCACAGGCCTATAGTACACTACACATCCTTACATCGTGGACTACTTTTGACCACAGGCCTATAGTACACTACACATCCTTACATCGTGGACTACTTTTGACCACAGGCCTATAGTACACTACACATCCTTACATCGTGGACTACTTTTGACCACAGGCCTATAGTACACTACACATCCTTACATCGTGGACTACTTTTGACCTATAGTGCACACTACATATCCTTACATTGTAAACTACACATCCTTACATCGTGGACTACTTTTGACCTATAGTGCACACTACATATCCTTACATAGTACACTACACATCCTTACATCGTGGACTACTTTTGGCCTATAGTGCACACTACATATCCTTACATAGTGCACTACACATCCTTACATCGTGGACTACTTTTGGCCTATAGTGCACACTACATATCCTTACATAGTGCACTACACATCCTTACATCGTGGACTACTTTTGGCCTATAGTGCACACTACATATCCTTACATAGTGCACTACACATCCTTACATCGTGGACTACTTTTGGCCTATAGTGCACACTACATATCCTTACATAGTGAACTACATAGGGAATAGAGTGCCATTTGGAATGCAATCACCACCTTAGCTGTTGTGGCTGGGGCCAATTTGATTTGAGTTAATAAACTGTCAGACTACCCACTGGTTCTGAGACTGCACACGTCTGTTGTATAAGCAAAGCAATTTTGTGAATGTCTTTGACCGTGAAGCACAGTATTGAATTGGAAGAAGACTAAATTACTGGTGAGGAAAGGAATAAAATAGCCTTGTCCATCCAATGAGAACTCAGTCGATCGTTACTTTGTTTGACGCCACGAGCAAATCTTGCCTATGATTTTAAGAGGATTATCCCATACAGTAAAAAGCTCTCAGTTTTGGTGATTTTGAATCAGCATTTTCGCTGTTCGTTTTGGTAAACACACTGGTTTGTGGATTTGATCATAAACGTGAGATGGCGCCGACAGAGATGGTCACCTCGCTTCTGGTCCTTAAGAAACTATGCAGTTATTTCTTTTTTTTGTTTCTTACATTGTTAGCCTAGAACATCTCAAGTGTTATTACATACAGCCAGGAAGAACTATTAAATATAAAAGCGATGTCAATTTACCAACATTACGAGCAGGAATACGTCTTTCCCGAAGCGGATCCTTTGTTCGGACCTCCACCCTGGACATTGGATCTAATCCCAGAGGCCGACCCAAAACAACGCGGTCGCCGCAGGAGAGGCAGACGGAGCGGTCTACTGGTCAGACTCTGAAGGCGAGCACACCATCCACCGCTTCCGAGCATATTACTCGCCAATGTCCAATCTCTAGATAACAAGGTCGATGAAATTAGGGCACGGGTTTCCTTCCAGAGAGACATCAGAGATTGTAACATTCTGTTTCACGAAGTCAATGTCACCCGGGACATGTTGTCAGAGTCGGAGACACCCGGTTTCTTCATGGATCGCACCGACAGAAACAAACATCTCTCTGGTAAGAATGGCGGGGGTGTATGCCTCAAGATTAACGACTCATGTGTAAGCATAACAACATACAGGAACTCAAGTCCTTTTGTTCACCTGACCTAGAATTCCTTACAAATGCTGACCGCATTATCTTCCAAGAGCAGATACCTTTTCGGCCTTGAAAGAACTTCACTGGCCTCAATGTAAACTGGAAACCATACATCCTGAGGCCGCATTTATTGTAGCTGGGGATTTGAATAAAAGCTTAACCCGAGAATGAGACTCCCTAAATTCTATCGTTAAGGTCGAATGCACTACACGAGCTGGTAGCATTCTGGTTCATTGCTACTCTAACTTCCACGATGCATACAAAGCCCTCTCCTGCACTGCCTTAGCAAATCTGACCATGACTCCATTTTGCTGCTCCCAGCCTATAGACAGAAAATAAAACAGGAAACGCCCATGCTCAGGTCTATCCAACGCTAGTCTGACCAATCAGATTCCACGCCAAGATTGCTTCGATCACGTGGTCTGGGATATGTTCCGGATACATGCGGACTCGGTGAGAGAGTTTATTGTCAAGTGCATCGGAGATCTCGTACTCCACTCTGACTATTAAAACCTTTCTAACCAGCAACAGTGTATTGATGACAGTATTCGCACAAAACTGAAAGCACGAACCACCACTTTTAATCATGGTAAGGCGACTGAAAAAAACATGACCGAATACAAACAGTGCAGCTATTCCCTCCGCAAGGCAATCAAACAAGCAAAGCGTCAGTAGAGACAAAGTAGAGTCGCAATTCAACAGCTCAAACAGGAGAGGTATGTGGCAGGGTCTACAGTCAATCACGGATACAAAGAAAGCCAGCCCGTCGCGCACATCGACGTCTTGCTCCCCAGACAAAATAAACAAATTCTTTGCTCGCTTTGAGGACAATACAGCGCCACTGTCACGGCCCGCTACCAAAGCCTATGGGGTCTCCTTCTCCGTGGCCAACGTGAGTAAAACGTTTAAACGTATTAATCCCCTTGCAAGGCTGCCAGCCCAGACGGCATCCATAGTCGCATCCTCAGGGCATGCGCAAAACCAGCTGGCTGGTGTGTTTACGGACATATTCAGTCAATCCCTTATCCCCCAGTCTGTTGTTCCACATACTTCAAGATGGCCATCATTGTTCCAGTTCCCAAGAAAGCCAAGGTAACTGAGCTAAATGACTATCGCCCCGTTGCACTCACTTCTGTGATCATGAAGTGCATTGAGAGACTAGTCAAGGATCATATCACCTCCACTCACATCGACGGGACATCTGCTAACCATGTGTATGTGACCAATAAACTTAGATTTCATATAGTGTTGATGTGGACAGCGGTTCGCATCCCTGATTGGCCGCACGTTCTAGAAAAGATTGCAGTTACAGTGCAGTGTAACTTGTACTGCAGTTATTGTGGCAAGTACTGCGTCCAAAAAAACAGTACACTGCAATTACTGCACTTTTGGGGGCGGGACCTTCATTACATATGTAGCTTGTCAATCATACTCATATGATTTCAAGGCCACGTTAATTAAGACATTGACTCAGAGACAGACCAAGCCCCGCTCAGGTAATACTTCCCATCCAAGCGTTATCGTCGTACTGTTGTCTATATTGCCACTGGTGTTGTCAGTTGTAATCTTGTTCCCATTCTTTTGAACTCCTCTTTAAGATCTGCTGTTGTAAAGCTCAAAAGAAAAGCCCACTGTGGGCTGCTCACCCAGTGCTTTTAGTTCAAATGTAAATTCCATAAACTTGAATACCCCCTCGGTTTTCAAATCACGTAGAGGGCTTGGGATGTTGCACGATAGCAACCAAAGCCCATGTATGTAAGTCAGTTTATAACATCCCATCATTGGTTACTCTGAGAGTTCCTATTGACATTGGCTGCGGCCTCAGGCCCTATGATGCTAACGGTGGAAAAGTAATTCCCATTTCTACTCCTTCTATTACTAATAGGGATAGACCAAATGGTGCAGTTCTATACAAGCAATATCAACCATCAGGTAGGGCCTGCAACCACTTATTGAACGTAGCTTGTTTGAGTTGGAGACTCCATATTAGAGGTCGACCGATTAATCGGAATGGCCGATAAATTAGGGCCGATTTCTTTTTTTCCCTTTATTTAACTAGGCAAGTCAGTTAATTAAGAACACATTCTTATTTTCAATGACGGCCTAGGAACAGTGGGTTAACTGTCTTGTTCAGGGGCAGAACAACAGACCTTACCTTGTCATCTCGGGGATTCGATCTTGCAACCTTTCGGTTACTAGTCCAATGTTCTAACCACCTGCCTTACATTGCACTCCACGAGGAGCCTGAGTGGCAGGCTGACTACCTGTTACGCGAGGGCAGCATGAAGCCAAGGTAAGTTGCTAGTAGTATTAAACTTGTCTTATAAAAACCAATCAATCATAACATAATCACTAGCTAACTACTTCACCAAACGGGTGATGATTTAACAAGCACATTCGCGAAAAAAGCAGTGTCGTTGCACCAATGCACCAATGTGTACCTAACCATAAACATCAATGCCTTTCTTTAAAATCAATACACAAGTATATATTTTGAATGCAAATCAATCAGGGTTTAGTCCTAGGCATAGTACAGTACTATTACAGTGCCCACTTTAGTTGTTAATGATCTTGTCAAAGGTTTAGACACTACAATGAAATGTTCTGCTTTGTTTGTGGACCTGTCAAAAGCTTTTGATACTGTTGATCATGTTGTTTTATTGAATAAGTTGTTCTCGATAGGCCTGAGCTCTGACTCCTACTTGGTTTCGCGATTATCTTAGTGACAGAACTCCGGCCATCATGATTGATGGGGTTAAGTGTACATTTCTTGAAGTACATAAAGGTGTACCAGAGGGGTTGATTTTGGGACCTGTTCTGTTCCCTATTTACAAAAACACCATTGGTCAATCTGTTAAGAATTGTAAACTTGATCTATATTCGGATGATAGTATTATGTCTGCTATTGCCCCGACTGTTGATCTGTCAAAACTACAGTCAGATTTTATAGCAATGCAGGAATCCCTAGCTGATTTAAAACACGTTGTTTTTAAACTCTCGTAAAAAGGTTTCAGATGAACTACATGTTCACTCATTAGATGGTTCTCCAATCGAACATGTTCCCTGCTGTCATGTGTACTACCGCTCCCCTGCTCAACGACGCCGGTCTACTATCCACCAGTCCTGGCAATCATCATTACCTTGATTACTCTCCCTTTATGTAGCCCTCAGTTATCAGGCTGTATTGGTTTTGTTCATGTTCAGTACGCTTCTCCTGTTTTGTTTATCTGCCTTTTCTTATCATTAACCTCTATCGGTGTCCCTAAACCGGAACGGTTGTTGCTAACGTGCGCTAATGTGACTAGAATGTAAAAAAGTAACAGCAAACTTTCCAGGACATAGACATGTCTTATATGGGCAGAAAACTTAAATTATTGTTAATCAACCTGCCCTGTCCAATTTACAGTAGCTATTACAGTGTGAAAATACCATGCAACTGTTTGAGGAGACTGCACAACAACAAAATGCTTTTATCACAGCAACTGGTTAATTACCTTCAGAGGTGAATGTAATCAATGTAAACTCAGCAAAAAAAAGACACATCCTCTCACTGTCAACTGCGTTTATTTTCAGCAAACTTAACATGTGTAAATATTTGTATGAACATAACGGGATTCAACAACTGAGACAAACTCAACAAGTTCCACAGACATGTGACTAGCAGAAATGGAATAATATGTCCCTGAACAAAGGGGGGGTCAAAATCAAAAGTAACAGTATCTGGTGTGGCCACCAGCTGCATTAAGTACTGCAGTGCATCTCCTCCTCATGGACTGCACCAGATTTGCCAGTTCTTGCTATGAGATGTTACCCCACTCTTCCACCAAGGCACCTGCAACTTCCCAGACATTTCTGGGGGGGAATGGCCCCAGCACTCACCCTCCGATCCAATAGGTCCCAGACGTTCTCAATAGGATTGAGATCCGGGCTCTTCGCTGGCCATGGCAGTTCACTGACATTCCTGTCTTGCAGGAAATCACACACAGAACGAGCAGTATGGCTGGTGGCATTGTCATGCTGGAGGGTCATGTCAGGATGAGCCTGCAGGAAGGGTTCCACATGAGGGAGGAGGATGTCTTCCCTGTAACACAGAGCATTGAGATTGCCTGCGATGATAACAAGCTCAGTCCGATGATGCTGTGACACACCACCCCAGTTCATGACGGATGCTCCACCTCGATCCCGATCCCGCTGTAACGCTCATTCCTTCGATGATAAACGTGAATCCGACCATCACCCCTGGTGAGACAAAACCGCGACTCGTCAGCGAAGAGCCCTTTTTGCCAGTCCTGTCTGGTCCAGCGATGGTGGGTTTGTACCCATAGGCGACGTTGTTGCTGGTGATGTCTGGTAAGGACCTGCCTTACAACAGGCCTACAAACCCTCTGTTCATTCCTCTCTCAGCCTATTGAGGACAGTCTGAGCACTGATGGAGGGATTGTGCGTTCCTGGTGTAACTTAGGCAGTTGTTGCCATCCTGTACCTGTCCCGTAGGTGTGATGTTCGGATGTACCGGTCCTGTGCAGGTGTTGTGACACGTGGTCTGCCACTGTGAGGATGATCAGCTGTCCATCCTGTCTCCCTGTAGCGCTGTCTTAGGCGTCTCACAGTACAGACATGGCAATTTATTGCCCTGGCCACATCTGCAGTCCTCATGCCTTCTTGCAGCATGCCTAAAGCATGTTCATGCAGATGAGCAGGGACCCTGGGCATCTTTCCTTTGGTGTTTTTCAGAGTCAGTAGAAAGGACTCTTTAGTGTCCTTAGTTTTCATAACTCTGACCTTAATTGCCCACCATCTGTAAGCTGTTATTGTCTTATTGACCGTTCCACAAGTACATGTTCATTAATTGTTTATAGCTCATTGAACAAGCATGGGAAACAGTGTTTAAACCCTTTACAATGAAGATCTGTGAAGTTATTTGGATTTTTACAAATTATCTTTGAAAGACAGAATCCTGAAAAGGGGACGTTTTTTTTTTGCTCTTTACTTACATTCAAAAATCTTGCTCTGATTTGTCATCCTGAGGCTCCCAGAGATAAAAGGTAGCATAGTTTTGTTTGATAAAATCAATTTTTATATTCAAATGTAGGAACTTGGTTCTACAGTTCTCGTTGTCCTGTTGGAAGGTGAACCTTCATCCCAGTCTGAGGTCCTAAGTGCTTTGGAGAAGGTTTCTGTCAAGAAACTCTCTGTACTTTGCTCCGTTCATCTTTCCCCTCAATCCTGACTAATCTCCCAGTCCCTGCCGCTGAAAAACATCCCCACAGCATGATGCTGCTACCACCATGCTTCACCATAGGCATTGTGCCAGGATTCCTCCAGACGTGACAGTTGGCATTCAGGCCAAAGTGTTCAATTTCGGTTTCATCAGACTAGAGAATCTTGTTTCTCATGGTCTGAGAGTCCTTTATGTGCCCTTTGCTGAGGAGTGGCTTCCTGTCTGGCCACTCTACCATAAAGACCTGTTTGGTGGAGTGCTGCAGAGAGGGTTCTCCTTCTGGAAGGTTCTCCCATCTCCACAGAGGAACTCTGGAGCTCTTGGTCACCTCCTTGACCAAGGCCCTTCTCCCTCGGTTGCTCAGTTTGGCCAGGCGACCAGCTCTAGGAAGAGTCTTAGTGGTTCCAAACTTCTTCCATTTAAGAATGATGGAGGCCCCTGTGTTCTTGGGGACCTTGAATCCTATCTCGGAGCTCTACGGACAATTCCTTTGGCCTTATGGTTTGATTTTTGCTCTGACATGCACTGTCAACTGTGGGACCTTATATAGACAGTGTGTGCCTTTCCAAATCATGTCCCATCAATTTAATTTACCACAGGCAGGCCCCAATAAAGTTGCAGAAACATCAAGGATGATCAATGGAAACAGGATGCGCCTGAAGTCAATTTCCAGTCTCATATCAAAGGGTCTGAATACTTCTGTTTAAATAAGGTATTTCATTTTTTTGTGTTTTTTGCAAAAATGTTAGAACCGGTTTTCACTTTGTCATTATGGGGTATTGTGTATAGATTGATGAGGAAATTATTTTATTTAAAGCGTTTTAGAATAAGGCTGTAACGTAACAAGATGTGGATGAAGTGAAAGGGTCTGAATATGTTCCAGATGCAATGTATGTATATACAGTGCCTTGCGAAAGTATTCGGCCCCCTTGAACTTTGCGACCTTTTGCCACATTTCAGGCTTCAAACATAAAGATATAAAACTGTATTTTTTTGTGAAGAATCAACCGCAAGTGGGACACAATCATGAAGTGGAACAACATTTATTGGATATTTCAAACTTTTTTAACAAATCAAAAACTGAAAAATTGGGCGTGCAAAATTATTCAGCCCCTTTACTTTCAGTGCAGCAAACTCTCTCCAGAAGTTCAGTGAGGATCTCTGAATGATCCAATGTTGACCTAAATGACTAATGATGATAAATACAATCCACCTGTGTGTAATCAAGTCTCTGTATAAATGCACCTGCACTGTGATAGTCTCAGAGGTCCGTTAAAAGCGCAGAGAGCATCATGAAGAACAAGGAACACACCAGGCAGGTCCGAGATACTGTTGTGAAGAAGTTTAAAGCCGGATTTGGATACAAAAAGATTTCCCAAGCTTTAAACATCCCAAGGAGCACTGTGCAAGCGATAATATTGAAATGGAAGGAGTATCAGACCACTGCAAATCTACCAAGACCTGGCCGTCCCTCTAAACTTTCAGCTCATACAAGGAGAAGACTGATCAGAGATGCAGCCAAGAGGCCCATGATCACTCTGGATGAACTGCAGAGATCTACAGCTGAGGTGGGAGACTCTGTCCATAGGACAACAATCAGTCGTATATTGCACAAATCTGGCCTTTATGGGAAGAGTGGCAAGAAGAAAGCCATTTAAAGATATCCATAAAAAGTGTTGTTTAAAGTTTGCCACAAGCCACCTGGGAGACACACCAAACATGTGGAAGAAGGTGCTCTGGTCAGATGAAAACCAAAATTGAACTTTTTGGCAACAATGCAAAAACGTTATGTTTGGCGTAAAAAAGCAACACAGCTCATCACCCTGTCAATACCATCCCCACTGTCAAACATGGTGGTGGCAGACCATGGTTTGGGCCTGCTTCTTCTTCAGCAGAGACAGGGAAGATGGTTAAAATTGATGGGAAGATGGATGGAGCCAAATACAGGACCATTCTGAAAACTTGATGGAGTCTGCAAAAGACCTGAGACTGGGACGGAGATTTGTCTTCCAACAAGACAATGATCCAAAACATAAAGCAAAATCTACAATGGAATGGTTCAAAAAAATAAACATATTCAGGTGTTAGAATGGCCAAGTCAAAGTCCAGACCTGAATCCAATCGAGGATCTGTGGAAAGAACTGAAAACTGCTGTTCACAAATGCTCTCCATCCAACTCACCTGAGCTCGAGCTGTTTTGCCAGGAGGAATGGGAAAAATTTCAGTCTCTCGATGTGCAAAACTGATAGAGACATACCCTGCTTTATTTTACAGCTGTAATCGCAGCAAAAGGTGGCGCTACATAGTATTAACTTAAGGGGCTGAATAATTTTGCACGCCCAATTTTTCAGTTTTTGCTTTGTTAAAAAAGTTTGAAATATCCAATAAATGTCGTTCCACTTCATGATTGTGTCCCACTTTGTTGTTGATTCTTCACAAAAATACAGTTTTATATCTTTATGTTTGAAGCCTGAAATGTGGCAAAAGGTCGCAAAGTTCAAGGGGGTTTTAATACTTTCACAAGGCACTGTATATATGTGTGTGTGTGTGTATATTTAGGTTTTATTAAACAGTGCGCATTTGAAGAGACCTAGTTCTCAATTTGTCTTCACTGTTAAAATAAAGGTTAAATAAAATAATATAATCTAAAGATCTACCAATAAAGAACAGTAAAAGTTAACAAAGTTTATTACACTTTTATATACAAACAACCCTGCAAGGCACACCTCTTGTTTAAATAAGAATATACAATACATTTGTATTCGTGAAAGCAAAAAAGTATTAGTTTTGAAATATATTAATATAAGTTTGTTTAGCATTGTAGAGAGAAGGCCACGAATTGTGGATATCCCATTGACACAAAAGAAATGGGGTCAATTGAACATATTGTCATGTAAAATATAGATGCCATTTTTGTTCATTTTCAGTTGGTTTGCGATGATTTCTGGAAATACACACTAACAAAAAGACTAAAGCTGTATGAAAACCGCACCATTACGCCACAACAAGCTGATATCTCTCAAATGCATCTGTGATTTTGGCTGTAGTCGTTAAGACAAATTCAACTAGCTTTGTAAGGACGATTTCAATATATCATCTCAGTACCTGCTGCATATATTCTGACAACTCATTGCTGTTTCAATATGAAACACTATCAATGTATTCATTGATAATGTTATACCCAGACCTAAATATATACATACAGTTCCTTCAGAAAGTACTCATACCCCTTGACTTTTTCCACATTTTGTTGTGTTACAGCCTGAATTTAAAATGGATTAAATTGAGATTTTGTGTCACTGACCTACATACAATACCCCATAATGTCAAAGTGGAATTGTTTTTAGAAATGTTCACAAATTTGTTGAAAATGAAAAGCTGAAATGTCTTGAGTCAATAAGTATTCAACCCCTTTGTTATGACAAGCCTAAATAAGTTCAGGAGTAAAAATGTGCTTAATTAACAGTCACATAATCAGTTGCATGGACTCACTCTGTGTGCAATAATAATGTTTAACATGATTTTTGAATGACGACCTCATCTCTGTACCCCACACATACAATGTATTACCTGTAAGGTCCCTCAGTCGAGCAGTGAATTTCAAAAACATATTCAACCACAAAGACCTGAGGTTTTCCAATGCTTTTCAAAGAAGGGCACCTATTGGTAGATGGGTAAAAATAAAAAAGCTGAAATTTTACATCCCTTTGAGCATGGTGAAGTTATTAATTACACTTTGGATGGTGTATCAATACACCCAGTCATACAAAGATACAGGAGTCCTTCCTAACTCAGTTGCCGGAGAAGAAGGAAACCACTCAGGGATTTCACCATGAGGGCAATGGTGACTTTAAAACAGTTACAGAGTTTAATGGCTGTGATAGGAGATAACTGAGGATGGATCAACAACATTATAGTTACTCCACAATACTAACCTAAATGACAGAGTGAAAAGAAGGAAGCCTGTACAGAATAAAGATATTCCAAAACATGCATCCTGTTCGCAATAAGGCACTAAAGTAATACGGCAAAACACTTGGAAAATAAATTAATGTTATGTTCTATATACAAAGCGTTATGTTTGGGGCAAATACACACCTCACTGAATACCACTTTTCACATCTTCAAGCATGGTGGTGGCTGAATTATATTATGGGTATGCTTGTCCTCTGCAATGGAGCTACAAAGCACAGGCAAAATCCTAAAGGAAATCCTGGTTCAGTCTGCTTTCCAACAGACACTGGGAGACAAATTCATCTTTCAGCAGGACAACAACCTAAAAGGCCAAATATAAACTGTTGCTGTTGAGTTGCTTAACAAGACAACATGGAATGATCCTGAGTGGCCTGGTTAAAGTTAGGTCAAGACTTGAAAATGGCTGTCTAGCAATGATCAACAACCAACTTGACAGAGCTTGTAGAATTTTAAAAATAATGATGTGCAAATATTGTACAATCCAGGTGATTCTAACATATCTCATGGGTGAATACTTATGTAAATGAGATATTTCTGCATTTCAATACATTTGCAAACATTTCTAAAAACATGTTTTCACTTTGTCATTATAGGGTATTGTGTGTAGATGGATGAGAAAAATAATATTGAATCCATTTTTAATGTAGGCTGTAACACAACACAATGTGGAACAAGTCAAAAAAAATGTTATACTTTATGAAGGCACTGTAGGTTTCTAGGTCCAAACACCTACAGCTATAAGGCTCTGGTAATATCAACGTTAGAACTATTCCATCCGTCTTTCATCAAAATTAAAATGATCTAGAGGGTGAACTTCGTGTCAGAAGTTATAGTGTCGAAATATGTATATATTGTATCGATACAAAGGCATAGTACTCTTATACATAAGGTCATTCAAGAGAGTGGGGTTTTTGTTTAGTAATTTCACTTAACAGTGGCAATAATCCATTTAGGGGTTAAGTTTCAAATCAGATTTATGACATATAGTTTATCTTCATGTTGATATTGGCTATGGGAAACATTTATGAATCTACTAAAGAAATGCAGGGAGACTCAAAATGGCTCTGAATCAGCACTTGGAAAACATCCTTAATAGCAGACATAAAATAATGTTTCTCAAAATGTGAGGCCAAAACAAAAAGTACATTTAGGAAGATAAAACACAAACTCTCTGAATAATTCAATCAGTAAACAGTGCAGGTAACATTGAAAATTCTGTAACAAATTTTAGAAGCCGATCATGATTTTTGATTGCTGTTCTGTTGTAAACCCCTGGTGGCGGCGTTTAAAACAGAGCGGTGACATGGTCCTCTGTAGTGATATCACATCCTCCTAATGTTAGAGTCATGGCTTAGAGTGTAAATACGCTTCGGTGGTTTGGTGGTTTTTCAGGGGTGGGCAGAGGGGGTTGCAGGTCAATCTGTTATCATGCTAACAGGCCTAGCCGCTTGGACCTTAGCAGAGGAAGGGGTGGATAACGAACACCATGGTCTTGGGGCAGGAGTGGAGGTCCAGTTGCTGCAAGGAGGAAGAGGAAAGGAGGAAGAGAGAGGAGAGGAAGGGAGGCAGAGGGAAGGAGGAAGAGAGAGGGAGAGGAAGGGGAGGCAGGGAAGGAGGAAGAGAGAGGGAGAGGAAGGGGGAGGCAGAGGGAAGGAGGAAGAGAGAGGGAGAGGAAGGGGGAGGCAGAGGGAAGGAGGTGAGAGGGAGAGGAAGAGGGGGAGGCAAGGGAAGGAGGAAGAGAGAGGGAGAGGAAGGAGGCAGAGGGAAGAAAGAGATGTTAATTACTTTTGACGTTGTTATAGTTGGGAGTAGGTTAGCAGAGCAGTATGTTAGCATAGCAAATAATGACTACTCTGTTAAAGCAGAGAGAGAGAGAGAGAGAGAGAGAGAGAGAGAGAGAAAGAGTGAGAGAGAGTAGAAGCAGAGAGAAAGAGTAGAAGCAAGAGAAAGAGAGTAGAAGCAAGAGAGAGAGAGAGAAAGAGAGTAGAAAGATAAAGAAAGAGTAAACAAGAGAAAACAAAAGAGAAAGGAGGAAAGAGAGAAGACAAACCAACCAACCAACACCAAGCAAAACACTCAGTCAGCAATCCAACTCACAATCTCCGCCTCTGGCCTCTCAAAGTCGAGGAAGATCATGTACACCGTCATGGAGGACATGCGCAGACGCTTTCGAAGGGTTGCTGGAGGAGCACTGTTTTTCTGATGCCCATCTCCTCAGTGAACAGGCGAAAGCCCTCGTCGATGTGCACTCCCAGGTTGCACTCTTCCGGTTCAGCTGCAGGCTGCCAGGGACCACAGATATAGGCATTAGGGTTGGTCATTAAGGGCCAGTTTTTCCAGACATAGACTAGGCCTAGTGCTTTCTGACCAAAAAGCATTCTCAATGGAGATTCTCTTGCTTTTTTAGTCCAGGATCAGGAAAACCAGGGAAACTACCCCCAAAGGTTCTGATTATAGGTTGCTCTGTGTTTCTGTAACACTCCATTTACAAACTGAATACTGAAGGTACAGTAGTTGATTGACTGATCTGTTCTATCACAGTGAATATGAATGCAATGAGTGGCTTTTTATTGTTTTTATGGTTTAACACACCTCAACGTCAGCAGAGGGCAAAATACTCTATATAAAACAGCCAGACCTGCATACTTGCTGGAAGGTCTTTGCTGCTGCTGTCTTGCATTTACATTTACATTTACATTTAAGTTTTTAATCATTTCTTGCAGCCATTCATGATGATTTATTGCAGTTTGGAGCCGTAAAATGTAACTTTTCAACAATTTTTTATTTTATTTTTTATTTTATTTAACAAGGCAAGTCAGTTAAGAACAAATTTTTATTTACAATGATGGCCTACCGGGAACAGTGGGTTGCCTTGTTCAAGGGCAGAACGACAGATTTACCTGTTCAGCCTTCAGGGGGATTCGATCCAGCAACCGTTTGATTTACTGGCCCAACACTCTAACCACTAGGCTACCTGCCGCCCAAAAAGTACCTGTGCTGCAGCAACGATTAATTGCTATAGTGA
Source organism: Oncorhynchus nerka (assembly GCF_034236695.1). NCBI lineage: Eukaryota > Metazoa > Chordata > Actinopteri > Salmoniformes > Salmonidae > Oncorhynchus > Oncorhynchus nerka. The sequence continues at coordinate 21,149 of NW_027039152.1, read as the reverse complement.
CACTCTTGTAGGCGAAACCATGCACCAACTTGATTATCAATCAATTCACAATGTTTTTGAAAGTACAGGTTGACTTTTGAATGCCCTAATATGTAGTATTTGTAGCTGTTTGTTTTGATTAAGTGGGACCTGGCATATTATTTGACATTAGAGATGGGTTCAATTCCTTTTCAGGAAGGGAATTAACATTCATTGAATTAATGGAAAAGTCCACATAGACTGACGTAATCCTCCAGTCTCAGACCCTCATCACACGAACATGGTTCTGTATTGAACCCCTGTCAGAGACCCAAAGACTTGTGTTAGCTTCCCGAGCTCATGCATTAGCTCAGCGGGCTAACTTGGCAGAGGCTCCTCATTCCCCAACTGGAACCTTGTCTGAGATCTGAAGACTCGCATTAACTCCCCCAGTGGGCTAACTTAATCTGCTACTCTGTATCTATACCTGTGGTGACCTCCTGGATGAGCTCGGCAGCGTTGTGGCAGCCGTCCACCAGCATGTGGGTCCAGGCTGAAAGCTCCATGGCCGAGTCCACCCGGAACAAGTGGGTCTCCACGCCCTGCTTGGTGCCGGTGCGCAGCCCAAAGGAGAGCCCGAGTCCAGCAGGGGGAGCTTTTCCCGGTCCTGAGTGGACCAGTCTGGAGGAGACAGGAAGGAATAGAGGGGAAAGGTGGTAAGAGGTTGGAAGAGAGAAGAGTGTGCAAAGAAGAATCTCAAATATAAACTATATTTTGTTTTAACACTTTATTGGTTAAAACATGATCCCATATGTGTTATTTCATAGTTTTGATGTCTTTTATTATTCTACAATGAAAATAGTAAAAATATAGAAAACCCTGGAATGAGAAGGTGTGTCTAAACTTTTGACTGGTGCTGTATATTTCCTGCGCTTTCTTAAATCTCCTAGATAAAGGACAAACACTGCAAAACCTTGTTTCTTATTATTTATTTTTTGACTGTCTTTTTTTCATGTTATTCAATGCGTTTCTCTGGGCTAGTAAGTAAAGGCCAAATTCAATATTTTATACCTAAAGGGGTCCTAAAATTCTAAATCAAATAGCTACATGATCCATAGTAAGACCATCTTAAAACAATTCCATATGTCAGCTAAGAACCCCACCTGCCCAACGGCTTAGACTTAAAGTTAGAAACCCTTATAGGGTTGAACCTTTCTACGTGTCTTTTCGTTAATATTTGTATGATGTATCTGCAAGTTCTGACTGCATTATTTGCACTGGCAAATCAATGGGGCGGCAGGGTAGCCTAGTAGTTAGTGCATTGGGCTAGTAACCGGTAGGTTGCAAGTTCAAATCCCTGAGCTGACGAGGTACAAATCTGTCGTTCTGCCCCTGAACAGGCAGTTAACCCACTGTTCCGAGGCCGTCATTGAAAATAAGAATTTGTTCTTAACTGACTTGCCTAGTTAAATAAAGGTCAAATATTTTTTTTTAAATATAGCTGCCATTTCCATTTCCATTGCTCACCCCTTTAAGAGAGCATTAAAGCAGTGTTCACATTGGATGTTTGAAGTGATATGAATCTGTTCTTTTTCCTACCGTCTGAACAGCCAAATCTATGGAATCTGATATTTGAAGCCACATTTCAAACCATCTTCGTAGGTGGTTTGAAGTTAGAAACAAATCTGATTCCTTGCCGTGTGATTTGTGTCTGAACAGTCATATCTGATTTATTTGCCCTCAAGTGGTTTTTAGACTGATATTTGACATACAGTATCTTGTTGCTTGCTAGCTACTCTGCTGACAGTTTTACAGGAACATGGTTTTTTTTTATTTTAATTTTAATTTTATTTTTTACCTTTATTTTACTAGGCAAGCCAGTTAAGAACAAATTTTATTTATTTTCAATGACGGCCTAGAACATGGTGGGTTAACTGCCTGTTCAGGGGCAGAACGACAGATTTTGTACCTTGTCAGCTCGGATTTGAACTTACAACCTTTCGGTTACTAGTCCAATGCTCTAACCACTAGGCTACCATGCCGCCCCGAGCTTGTGAATTGTTAACAAACAAATGAGTGAATGTGCTAGAAATGTGAACAGCTACCTAGCTAGCTAGTTGCCTGCCTTGGCCAAAATGACTTGTTTTGAAAGTTGAATCATCTTTTCCTTGAGGCTTTAAAAGTTTTCCTACACTATGATTTTGAACATTCAAAGAAACTGGGAAAACATCCATGACAGGCGTTGTTAGCTTGCTACGTAACTTCTGAGTGAGAGGAAGCAGGAGCACTACCACCAATCAGCCTACACCACTGCACACACCGATGTTACTATGACAACTAGCATAGCCATGTCAGCAAATGACTTGCTGTTTGGACAGTCAGTATTCCAAAACGGATTGAAAAACAAAAAGTGATTTGAGCATTAAGGCCTGCAGTGTGAACAAGGCTAAGAGCTTTGAAAAGGCTGCTTTTGGGGGACTGGGGTGAGGTTGTATAGGCTAAAAAGCATTTAGTAGCCTAGAAATAGATCATATTAGATATACTGCTCATTTCATGGACTAAACTCAGCCATCAATGGAGACAGTTTTGTGAAAATGGCTATTTGACTAAATGCTTTTGAAAGATATTCAACCGTGGTCTAAGTGCAGTGCATGGTTTTTATTGTGTGGATCCTACCTAGTTGTGATGAGCGGGTGGCTCTTGGCTGGGCTGTTGATGCCGTCTTTACTGTCAGGAAGGGTGGGGTACAGCAGCAGGTCTCTCTCAGTCAGCAGAGCCAGCACCGGTCTCTCTGACCCTGGGTCGCCTTGAGGGAGAGGAGGACAAACAGACAACACACACACACTCTTCATGATTCATATCACAACATATGTACACATCCCTATGAATGTAATGCACACACTGTCACACATTTAAATACCTCCTTGACAAAAGTTAACATCAAATATTAACATCAAATATTCATTTCAATTCCATACTGAAGTACAAGCGGGGAAAATGTGTAACATAATTTCTCCTGAAGCATACCAATGGGTGTCTTGTTAGTGACTATTTGATCAGTAGGTTCACATGTGTCTCTTTTCATTCCAAAGAATGTCTATTTGTCAGAATTCACAGTGGGCAAGGACAATTAAAAACATGAACAGAAATATTTTCTTGGAAAATTCAATGTCTTGTAGGTCTATAATGATCCTGTTCCATCCATCAAAGGGTTTTAGACATTGTTGTTGGGTTTTCAACAATATGCGTTGTACAGTTGAAGTCGGAAGTTTACATACACTTAGGTTGGAGTCATTAAAACTTGTTTTTTAACCACTCCATACATTTCTTGTTAACAAGAAACAAGAAACAAGTCATTTTTCAACAATTGTTTACAGACAGATTATTTCACTTATAATTCACTGTATCACAATTCCAGTTTTGCCAGAAGTTTACATACACTAAGTTGACTGTGCATTTATGCAGCTTGGAAAATTCCAGAAAATGATGTCATGGCTTTAGAAGCTTCTGATAGGCTAATTGACATCATTTGAGTCAATTGGAGGTGTAAATGTGGATGTATTTCAACAGCCGTCATACCGCTCAGGAAGCAGAAGATTCTGTCTCCGAGAGATGAACATACTTTGGTGCCCAAAAGTGCAAATGAATCCCAGAACAACAACAAAGGACCTTGTGAAGATGCTGGAGGAAACAGGTACAAAAAGTATCTATATCCACAGTAAAAACAAGTCCTATATCGACTTAACCTAAAAGGCCGCTCAGCAAGGAAGAAGCCACTGCTCCAAAACCACCATAAAAGCCAGATTACGGTTTGCAACTGCACATGGGGACAAAGATCATACTTTTGGAGAAATGTCCTCTGGTCTGATGAAACAAAAATATAACTGTTTGGCCATAATGACCATAGTTATGTTTGGAGAAAACAGGGGAGGCTTGTGTCTAAGAACACCATACCAACCGTGAAGCACAAGGGTGGCAGCATCATGTTGTGGGGGTGCTTTGCTGCAGAAGGGACTGGTGCACTTCACAAAATAGATGGCAACATGAGGGAGGAAAATGATGTGGATATATTGAAGCAACATCTCAAGAATATTGCTCAAGAAAGTTGAAGCTTGGTCACAAATGGGTCTTCCAAATGGACAATGACCTCAAGCATACTTCCTAAGTTGTGGAAAATGGCTTCAGGACAACAAAGTCAAGGTATTGGAGTGGCCATCACAAAGCCCTAACCTCAAACCCATAGAAGATTTGTGGGCAGAACTGAAAAAGTGTGTGCAAGCAAGGAGGCCTACAAACCTGACTCAGTTATACCAGCTCTGTCAGAAGGAATGGGCCAAAATTCACCCAACATATTGTGGGAAGCTTGTGGAAGACTAACAGAAATGTTTGACCCAAGTTAAACAATTCAAAGGCAATGCTACCAAATACTGATTGAGTGTATGTAAACTTCTGACCCACTTCAACTGTATATGTTTCATTCTTTCCCCTTTTCAAGGCACATAAGACTTTCTAATTGGCAGCTCCTCAGCACAAGGCTAGCGCAAAAAAATCTTCTCAGAAAGTCACTTAACAGACTCTGGATAAGAGCGTCTGCTAAATGACTTAAATGTAAATGTAAATGTAAACAGACACTAGACTAGTCGCTAATGCACTTAATGCACACAGTGTTTGAGTCAGACATTCTTTTGAGTCAGACATTGCTAATCTGGCCTTCGCATCACTAAAATGCCAAGATATAAACCAGATTACATTTTCAGTCACAACAACTGATGTTACAGACAATGTTTATTGGAACGCACTCAGGAGACACATTAGCTGACTAGCCAATAGAGAGGCCTGTCTTAATTCGGTTTTTACCATTTGTCAAAACTAACAAGTAAAGAAATAATTGCGCCAAGACCTGGGATCAAATACTATTTAAAATCATTTCAAATACTTTATCAGTGCTTGATTGAGCTTGTCTGTTGCGAAAGTCCCGAAAATACAAAGACCCGCCCACCTGGGACTCCAGGAAGTCTAAAGCAAATGTTCAAAGTTATTATTTGGACCCAGGACAGGCTGCCATAAATAGAAATACATAAAGCCTAACACAAACTCACATTTGACCTTTGACTCTTTGTACCTGCTCAGTGATCCATCCCATGTGTTTGACCTCCAGGCCCGCCCTGCATGGCCTCAACTCATCCCTGACTGGGGCACCAGGCCGAAACCCCGGCTTGGATGGCGCTATACCAGGACTGGGCCATGGCAGGGTCCTTGGCCCTCAGGAACACTGAGCTCTTTCTGCTGGACGAGATCACCTCAAAGTACCTGTGTGGAGGGAAGAGAGGGAGTGGGAAAGGGGGAGAGAGAGGGGACAGAAAGAGAGAGAGGGAGGGGGTGAAGTGAGAGACATGGAGAAAGAAAAGAGGTAAGGAGAGAAAGGGGAGAGACGCACACAAGAAAACAGTGTTAGCTGTGGTCAGGTCCCTGGAGAATGCACTAAAATCCATTTTGATGACCCTTGAAGTTGAGGAGGGTCAATTAGCTTGCCTCCTGTGACAAATACATTTACATCCTATTAAAACTCTCCTCTCCTGTACCTCTGGACAAAGCTGGTTTTAGCAGTAACCCAGTTGGTTATGACATGGATTTTGACAATGTAAGCGCAGCCTATCCAGCTGCGATGCTTCTGTTGTTATTGAGGATGTATGTAAAAACCCTGCATGTCGGCTATATGCCCATCATGCAACGAGAGATGAGATAATCCAGTGACTCTCATATTTACAAACATTTAAGTTATTTTCCTGTAACAATTTTTCTTCTCTGTTTTATTTGATGAATAAACTACCCTTAACCTACTATAATGAAGGCTGGTTCAACAGCAATGTGTTGGGTGTGTTCTTTATCCTGGCCATGCATTAACCAAGAAGCCCTTCCATAGAAGGATTCTAAATGACCTACTTGTGAAGCTTTTTCCGTCATGCTTTTACATTATTCACAACTCACATAGGCCTACCTACAGTGCATTACTACATTATTCACATAGGCCTACCTACAGTGCATTACTACATTATTCACATAGGCCTACCTGCAGTGCATTACTACATTATTCACATAGGCCTACCTGCAGTGCATTACTACATTATTCACATAGGCCTACCTGCAGTGCATTACTACATTATTCACATAGGCCTACCTACAGTGCATTACTACATTATTCACATAGGCCTACCTACAGTGCATTACTACATTATTCACATAGGCCTACCTACAGTGCATTACTACATTATTCAGGCCATACAGTGCATTACTACATTATTCACATAGGCCTACCTACAGTGCATTACTACATTATTCACATAGGCCTACCTACAGTGCATTATTACATTATTCACAATTCACATAGGCCTACCTGCAGTGCATTACTACATTATTCACATAGGCCTACCTGCAGTGCATTACTACATTATTCACATAGGCCTACCTGCAGTGCATTACTACATTATTCACATAGGCCTACCTGCAGTTACTACATTATTCACATAGGCCTACCTGCAGTGCATTACTACATTATTCACATAGGCCTACCTGCAGTGCATTACTACATTATTCACATAGGCCTACCTGCAGTGCATTACTACATTATTCACATAGGCCTACCTGCAGTGCATTACTACATTATTCACATAGGCCTACCTGCAGTGCATTACTACATTATTCATAGGCCTACCTACAGTGCATTACTACATTATTCACATAGGCCTACCTACAGTGCATTACTACATTATTCACATAGGCCTACCTGCAGTGCATTCACATTATTCACATAGGCCTACCTGCAGTGCATTACTACATTATTCACATAGGCCTACCTACAGTGCATTACTACATTATTCACATAGGCCTACCTGCAGTGCATTACTACATTATTCATAGGCCACCTGCAGTGCATTACTACATTATTCACATAGGCCTACCTACAGTGCATTACTACATTATTCACATAGGCCTACCTGCAGTGCATTACTACATTATTCACATAGGCCTACCTACAGTGCATTACTACATTATTCACATAGGCCTACCTACAGTGCATTACTACATTATTCACATAGGCCTACCTGCAGTGCATTACTACATTATTCACATAGGCCTACCTACAGTGCATTATTCACATAGGCCTACCTTATTACTACATTATTCAGGCCATAGGCATTACTACATTATTCACATAGGCCCTACAGTGCATTACATTATTCACATAGGCCTATACAGTGCACATTATTCACATAGGCCTACCTACAGTGCATTACTACATTATTCACATAGGCCTACCTACAGTGCATTACTACATTATTCACATAGGCCTACCTACAGTGCATTACTACATTATTATTACAGTGCATTACTACACATAGGCCTACCTACAGTGCATTACTACATTATTCACATAGGCCTACCTACAGTGCATTACTACATTATTCACATAGGCCTACCTACAGTGCATTACTACATTATTCACATAGGCCTACCTACAGTGCATTACTACATTATTCACATAGGCCTACCTACAGTGCATTACTACATTATTCACATAGGCCTACCTACAGTGCATTACTACATTATTCACCATTCACATAGGCCTACCTGCAGTGCATTACTACATTATTCACATAGGCCTACCTACAGTGCATTACTACATTATTCACAATTCACATAGGCCTACCTGCAGTGCATTACTACATTATTCACATAGGCCTACCTAGTGCCTAGGCCTACCTACAGTGCATTACTACATTATTATTACAGTGCATTACTACATTATTCATAGGCCTACCTACAGGCATTACTACATTATTCACAATTCACTAGGCCTACCTGCAGTGCATTACTACATTATTCACAATTCACATAGGCCTACCTGCAGTGCATTACTACATTATTATTCAGGCCACCTGCAGTGCATTACTACATTATTCACATAGGCCTACCTACAGTGCATTACTACATTATTCACAACTCACATAGGCCTACCTACAGTGCATTACTACATTATTCACAATTCACATAGGCCTACCTACAGTGCATTACTACATTATTCACAACTCACATAGGCCTACCTACAGTGCATTACTACATTTGGCTTCTATCCCTCTCCATTTCCAAAAGAGCACCAAAGACACACTCCTCCAAACATAGGCTTTTCAAAATGTTCAGTCCTATAACACCATATTATAGGCCTAGGCTATATTTTGCTTGTTGAGAACGTGCACACATATGATAAAAAATACTACGCTCCTGTAAATTGTATTTGAGGAGAACTGCGATTACTTAAAGACCTATATTACATAAGGCAATTACAGAAAACGCTGGATTTAAAAACAAATGTTGCTATCACTTATTACTCTTACCTATGCTATTTAATAAACTGTTGTATGAATCCACAATGGACTGTCATATGAATCCACAATGGACTGTCATATGAATCCACAATGGACTAGGACGAGGATATTCCGTGCTCCCAGACAAAATGGAATTGATGACAACGCAAAGACTGTCAATTATAGGGCTGGGAATTGCCAGGGACCTCGCGATATGATATCACAATACTTTGGTGCCGATACGATATGTATTAAATTGCCATTTTAATCATTTAGCAGACGCTCTTATCCAGAGGGACTTACAGAAGCAATGAGGGTTAAGTGCCTTGCTCAAGGGCACATCAACAGATTTTTTGTGAGGAGCTAGGAACACAAGCATTTCACTACACCGGCAATAACATCTGCTATATATGGGTACGCAACCAATAAAATTCGATTTTGATTCGAACCAGCGACATTTCGGTTACTGGCCCAACGCTCTTAACTGATACAACATGTATTGCAAGTACAGCCAACTAGCGCAAAAATAATATTGTTATATTGTCAAACCGATATGATATATTAGTCCAAAATAATATCTCGATATGTAACTGTATCAATTTTTGCCCCCATCACTAGTCAATAACCAACAGAACCTGAGACGAACGCATGCAGTATCACTCCTACAACTTGCCTACTCATCAAAACCCAGTCATTTTGCGCCAGCGATTGCGCTCATAATAACGTCTGTGAAAATAGCAAAAATATTTCTGACACACCCCCAGACCTATAGCATTACAGCCAGTGCTTAGGTTTACCATGGCGTTGGGTCTGTTCACATAGAGCGATATTAAAGCTCATTGTGGAGCGTACAAGGTAACCCAATACCAGTGTGCTGTAGATTCTCGTTGAAATATTTCAACGTTTTCACCTGGAACAAGCCATAAGGGGTGAGATATGAAGAGAGATGAAGCAGGACCCATACACACTATCATTCCTGTCGTGTCTTTGGCTATGCCGGATTAAGTGACATGCTATTCTATAAAATAATTGATACGTAATTAATATTACCTGATTGAGCTAATCATGTAAATGTAATTAACTAGAGAGTCGGGGCACCAGGAAATAATATTTATAGAGCTGTTATCTTCCGAATAAACTATTAAAGACCTATTAATATTTTATATCAATAGCAGTCAATATTAATCGTCATCTTAATTCAGTCTCATCTGAAAGTAGTAAATTCTTGGTTATCTGCACAAACCCTGGCTAACAGGTTGAATCAGCAATACAAAATTGGGTTTAATTATTTATTTACTAAATACCTAACTAATCACACAGAATTACACATAATTAAATCATAACTTAATTACAAATTACGTCATAAAGGAAAACGTCCCTAGCGGGCGGAACAGATATGACAGCTGGTTACACAGAAGAAAGGGGCTGGGTTTGAGTGAAAGAGCGGGAAGACTGAGGAACAAAGGGCGAAGCTGTGCTATTGTAAATACAGAATCTTATGCATTCTAAATTACCGCCCATTTGGAAAAGGAAAAAGCAATAAATATTTACTCTGAGCTGCGCTTCGGTAGGTTGGTGGTAGATGGAAGCCGTGTTGCCCAACCGAGTCCTTTGAAGAATGTCTCTGCTGGTAAATTGGATACGTTGTAGTAACGTCGTTGTCTGATAGACGGAATACTCTGTCTGTTCCTTCCTAACCTGCGTTTGCAGCTGCTGTTGCTAGCTCAACGGCTAGGAGGTATCACTTCTGTAGTGAACAAGGGTTCAAAGTTCTTACCATTCGCAACCAAAGCTCACACTGATGTTGGCTTCGTTCTGTAGTTATTATCTGAACCCTTCTGACATCGGACCGTCGTCCTCACATCCTTGGAACAGGAGGTTATATTGTCGTCAATGCTTTATATAGGAAGGGAGAGGAGGGCGTGTTTGAAAAGTTTTATAGCTGTAACGGCGTTCTTCGTTTGTAGAAAGAGAGTCGGACTGAAATGCAGCGTGTAGGTTACTCATGACTTAATGAAAGAATGCGTACATGAAATAACTCAATAACATACTAAGCAAAACAACAAACGGAACGTGAAACTAATACAGCCTATCTGGTGACTATAACACAGAGACAGGACAAACACCCACAAAATACAACGCGAACTCAGGCTACCTAAATACGGTTCCCAATCAGAGACAACGATAAGCAGCTGACTCCAATTGAGAATCGCCTCAGGCAGCCAAGCCTAACTAGACACACCCCTAATCAACACAATCCCAATACTACAAACCCCAATACGAAACACAACATATAAACCCATGTCACACCCTGGCTTACCCAAACCTATACCAAAAACACAAAATATAATGACCAAGGCGTGACAATAGCCCATGTCCCTTCACAGGGATGGGCCACTGATTGAGCAGAGCCCTATCTTATGAAAACCCAAATCTCACATTTTAGAATCTTAAAATCACGCTTCATCCCATCACAAATAATTTCATATTCAAACATTTAAATTGAACAACAATTCCATGTGAATCCAATAACTCTGATGTGTAAGACTTTCCACTGTAGAGTTTATATCATCTTATCATTGATGAGAATGTCTCAGATGACAACCAAACTGACATCATATTCATTAAGTACCACCACATATGTTCAATTGGTCGGATTAGCAGAATATAGTTCATTTCCCCCCACCTTCTGATGTTCCCAGAATCTCTATGTTAACCAAGGGTTTTGCAAATGTAACATCAGTAGGGTAGAGAGAAGAAAAAGGGGGGAAGAGGTATTTATGACTGTCTACCTATCCCCAGGCCAACGTCATGACACTCCACTACACGGCCTTACTTAGGATTAGCATAACAACGTTTGGATCCAAGAGAGGACTTTGTCTGGCCATAAGCTACGAAAAGTTTAACCAGAGGGGACAGCTGGAGCTCAAAGAGCCTCAGAGTAGGAGTGCTGATTTAGGATCAGTTTTGTATTTTAGATCATGTTGATTAAGATTACATGGACAGACCATAGATCAGTTCTCCTACTTGAAGATGCTTTGTGGATACAGGACCAGGCCTAAGCTTTGTGGGTACAGGTCCAGACCTTTTGTGGGTACAGGTCCAGACCTTTTGTGGGTACAGGCCCAGACCTTTTGTGGTTACGGGCTCAGACCTTTTGTGGGTACGGGCTCAGACCTTTTGTGGGTACGGGCCCAGGCCTTTTGTGGGTACGGGCCCAGGCCTTTTGTGGGTACGGGCCCAGACCTTTTGTGGGTACGGGCCCAAACCTTTTGTGGTACGGGCCCAAACCTTTTGAGGGTACGGGCCCAAACCTTTTGTGGGTACGGGCCCAAACCTTTTGTGGGTACGGGCCCAAACCTTTTGTGGGTACGGGCCCAAACCTTTTGTGGGTACGGGCCCAAACCTTTTGTGGGTACGGGCCCAAACCTTTTGTGGGTACGGGCCCAAACCTTTTTGTGGTATGGGCCCCAAACCTTTGTGGGTACGGGCCCAAACCTTTCGTGGGTACAGGCCCAAACCTTTCGTGGGTACAGGCCCAAACCTTCTGTGGGTACAGGCCCAGACCTTTTGTGGGTACAGGCCCAGACCTTTTGTGGGTACAGGCCCAGACCTTTTGTGGGTACGGGCCCAAACCTTTTGTGGGTACAGGCCCAGACCTTTTGTGGGTACAGGCCCAGACCTTTTGTGGGTACAGGCCCATACCTCTTGTGGGTACAGGCCCATACCTTGGTGAGAAAAAGGAGTGTTACTTTGCATCAGGTAAATATTCAAATGTAGAGTGCTCGTTATATTCAAGGAGCCTTGATTTAGATTCCAAAAGGAGTGCCTTGTGAGTCATCTGACTTCATGAACATCTTACTGAATTCAAGATACAAGCTATCGTACCCAGTTTCTCCCTCTCTCCGTCCGTCTCCCTCTCTCTGTCTCTCCGTCCGTCTCCCGCTCTCTCTCTCTTTTTTTCCTCTCTCTCTGTCTCGCTCTCTCTTTGATCATGTAACTCAGTTTCCCATTGAACTGGGTTCCACCCACAGTACCTGTTCTCTGTGTCCGGGGGGCACTGCTTCCTGGTCACCTGGCACATTTTCAGGGGGATGGTCCTGGCCTCCTTCAGCTCAGTAGGGGGGGCGTCTGCGCCCTTCTGTGGCGTGGCATGAGGGGAGTCCCAGGGTAGGGGTGCACCGGGCAAGGTGTTCTTAAAGAAGGCTGACATCTCCTTGATGTATTTCACTGAGATAGGAAACAAGAGATGGGGAGAGTTGTATTAAGGAGGATTCATATTGAGAGGGAGAAGGAAGGTATGTAAGGTATCATATCAGGTGAATTGGAAGCAGTGAGAGTAAGAACAACTATTCTCTTCTCTTTCACTGCTGTGACTTATGAAGTCACTGAGTCAAATCCTGATCCTCTGCTCACCCTGCACACCACGCATCCCTTCTCTCTCACATGGCCTCCTATTCCTACACATGGCCTCCTATTCCTACACATGGCCTCCTATTCCTACACATGGCCTCCTATTCCTACACATGGCCTCCTATTCCTACACATGGCCTCCTATTCCTACACATGGCCTCCTATTCCTACACATGGCCTCCTATTCCTACACATGGCCTCCTATTCCTACACATGGCCTCCTATTCCTACACATGGCCTCCTATTCCTACACATGGCCTCCTATTCCTACACATGGATTTTATAACACATTTCATGCAATTCCACACATTTTGCCATAGAGCACAGAGAAATGTTTTTAATATGATATCTGAGTGACACTAGCAACAATCAGTGGACCATGATTACTAGTTTAGATAGCTGGCCGCTAAGACTAACACCAATCAGTGGACCATGATTACTAAGTTTAGATAGCTGGCGCTAGACTAACACCAATCAGTGGACCATGATTACTAAGTTTAGATAGCTGGCCGCTAGACTAACAACAATCAGTGTGGACCATGATTACTAAGTTTAGATAGCTGGGCCGCTAGACTAACACCAATCAGTGGACCATGATTACTAAGTTTAGATAGCTGGCCGCTAGACTAACACCAATCAGTGGACCATGATTACTAAGTTTAGATAGCTGGCCAGCTAGACTAACACCAATCAGTGGACCATGATTACTAAGTTTAGATAGCTGGCAGCTAGACTAACACCAATCAGTGGACCATGATTACTAAGTTTAGATAGCTGGCAGCTAGACTAACACCAATCAGTGGACCATGATTACTAAGTTTAGATAGCTGGCGCTAGACTAACACCAATCAGTGGACCATGATTACTAAGTTTAGATAGCTGGCAGCTAGACTAACACCAATCAGTGGACCATGATTACTAAGTTTAGATAGCTGGCGCTAGACTAACACCAATCAGTGGACCATGATTACTAAGTTTAGATAGCTGGCGCTAGACTAACACCAATCAGTGGACCATGATTACTAAGTTTAGATAGCTGGCGCTAGACTAACACCAATCAGTGGACCATGATTACTAAGTTTAGATAGCTGGCGCTAGACTAACACCAATCAGTGGACCATGATTACTAAGTTTAGATAGCTGGCCGCTAGACTAACACCAATCTAAAAAAAGGTTTGCTGGCGTGGGCTAATTGACTGACTTGATACACAGCAAATGTAGAAAGTGGACCTTGTGTATTCTTCTATTCAAATAATTTGAGACCCTGACTGAGTTGAAAAAAATATATACAAATTGATCTGATGGCTTTCCAAAGGAGGCGCGGGCCGTCAGTTGCCCATCCTGCCCGGTCGGTCAGTCAGAGAGTCAGTCAGTGTCAATTAGTCAGTGTCAGCAAGTCAGTCAGTGTCAGCGAGTCAGTCAGCGTCAGCGAGTCAGTCAGCGTCAGCGAGTCAGTCAGCGTCAGCGAGTCAGTCAGCGTCAGTGAGTCAGTCAGCGTCAGTGTGTCAGTCAGTGTCAGTGAGAGTGAGTCAGTCAGTCAGCCAGTGTTGATGAGTCAGTCAGTGTCAGCGAGTCAGTCACCAAGTCAGTCAGTGAGTGATTCAGTCAGTCAGTGATTCAATCAGTCAGTGACTCAGTGTCAGCTAGTCAGCCAGTGAGTCAGTCAGTCAGTGAAAGTGAGTCAGTGAGTGAGTCAGTCAGTCAGTCAGTGTGTCAGTCAGTGAGTTAGTCATTCAATCAGTGAGTCAGTCTATCACCCAGACGCCAGTCAGCATTATTCTCACTCACTCACTCACTCACTCACTCACTCACTCACTCACTCACTGATGTTTGTCCATTAAGATTTGGTATAGGGTTCAAACACGTGACTCTCGGAACCGGACACTCCTAGTAAAACCAAGCCTACTGGATAGTAGCGCTCACCGTTGCCCCTAGTGGCTGTTTGTCAAGTCATCTCCCGATGTCCTACTTCGCAGTGGATCTTGCACGACCTGGCTGCTGTCTCTGTGCTCTCAAACACGCTGGTTTAACACCCCTCACACTTGCAAAAGCCCAAACATGGGCAACACTTTCACACAACAAACTCTGACCTACATATACGCACATACACGCACACACACAAGCACCTGATAGCCCTACACTGTTTCAAACCTCAGTGACTCCTGGATACTTTGCTTCTACAGTTGAAGTCGGAAGTTTACATACACTTAGGTTGGAGTCATTAAAACTTGTTTTTCAATCAATGTTTCCAACAATTGTTAATTGACAGATTATTTCACTTATAATTCACTGTATCAAAATTCCAGTGGGTCAGAAGTTTACATAAACTAAGTTGACTGTGCCTTTAAACAGCTTGGAAAATTCAGAAAATTATGTCATGGCTTTAGAAGCTTCTGATAAGCTAATTGACATCATTTGAATCAATTGGAGGTGTACCTGTGGATGTATTTCAGGGCCTACCTTCAAACTTAATTTGCTTGACATCATAAGGAAATCAAAAAAGAAATCCGTCAAGACCTCACAAAAATAATTTGAGACCTCCACAAGTCTGGTTCATCCTTGGGGAGCAATTTCCAAACGCCTGAAGGTACCACGTTCATCTGTACAAACAATAGTACACAGGTATGAACACCATGGGACCACGAGCCGTCGCCACCACTCAGGAAGGAGACGTGTTTGTCTCCTAGAGTTGAACGTACTTTGGTCGCGAAAAGTATGCAAATCAATCCCAGAACAACAGTAAAGGACCTTGTGAAGATGCTGAGGAAAAACAGCCATAAAAAAACAGACTATGGTTTGCAACTGCAAATGGGGACAAAGATCATACTTTTTGGAGAAATGTCCTCTGGTCTGATGAAACAAAAATAGAACTGTTTGGTAGAGGTCGATCGATTAATCGGAATGGCCGATTAATTAGGGCTGATTTCAAGTTTTCATAACAATCGCAAACCTTTATTGAATCTTTATTTAACTAAGGCAAGTCAGTTAACAACACATTCTTATTTTCAATGACGGCCTAGGGAACGGTGGGTTCTGCCTTGTTCAGGGGCAGAAACGACAGATTCAATCTTGGTATTCAATCTTGCAACCTTACGGTTAACTAGTCAAAGCTCTAACCACCTGCCTCACGAGGAGCCTGCCTGTTACGCGAATGCAGTAAGAAGCCAAGGTAAGTTGCTAGCTAGCATTAAACTTAATCAATCATAATCACTAGTTATAACTACACATGGTTGATGATATTACTAGTTTATCTAGAGTGTCCTGCGTTGCATATAATCGATGCAGTGCGATTACTTAAAAAAAGGCCTGTCGTTGCTCCAACGTGTAACTAACCATAAACACCACTGCCTTTCTTGAAATCAATACACAGAAGTATATATTTTTAAACCTGCATATTTAGCTAAAAGAAATCAGGTTAGCAGGCAATATTAACCAGGTGAAATTGTGTCACTTCTCTTGCGTTCATTGCACGCAGAGTCAGAACATATGCAACAGTTTGGGCGCCTGGCTCATTGCGAACTAATTTGCCAGAATTTTACGTAATTATGACATAACATTGAAGGTTGTGCAATGTAACAGGAATATTTAGACTGATGGATGCCACCGTTAGATAAAATATGGAACGGTTCTGTATTTCACTGAACGAATAACGTCTTGTTTTCGATATGATCGTTTTCGGTTCGACCATATTAATGACCTAAGGCTCGCATTTCTGTGTGTTATTATGTTATAATTAAGTCTATGATTTGATAGAGCAGTCTGACTGAGCGATGGTAGGCACCAGCAGGCTCATTAGCATTCATTCAAACAGCACTTTGGTGCGTTTTGCCAGCAGCTCTGCTATTTATGACTTCAAGCCTAGATTAGGCTGGTGTAACGATGTGATGTGAAATGGCTAGCTAGTTAGCGGGTGCGCGCTAATAGCGTTTCAAATGTCACTCGCTCTGAGACTTTGAAGTTGTTCCCCTTGCTCTGCATAGTTTTCCCCTTGCTTGAGGGTGGCTGTTGTTGTTGTGTTCCTGGTTCGAGCCCAGGTAGGAGCGAGGCGAGAGGGAGGAAGCTATACTGTTACACTGGCAATACTAAAGTGCCTATAAGAACATCCAATAGTCAAAAGGTACATGAAATACAAATGGTATAGAGAAATAGTCCTATAATTCCTATAATAACTACAACCTAAAACTTCTTATAGAATATTGAAGAGTCATGTTAAAAGGAACCACCAACTTTCATATGTTCTGAGCAAAGAACTTAAACGCTAACTTTCTTACATGGCACATATTGCACTTTACTTTCTTCTCCAACACTTTGTTTTGCATTATTTAAACCAAATTGAACATGTTTCATTATTTATTTGAGGCTAAATTGATTTTATTGATGTATTATATTATGTTAAAATAAGTGTTCGTTCAGTATTGTTGTAGTTGTCATTATTACAAATACATTTTTAAAAAATCGTCCGATTAATCGGTAGCGGTCTTTTTTTGTCCTCCAATAATCGATATCGGGCGTTGAAAAAATCATAAATCGGTGGAAACCTCTACTGTTTGGCCATAATGACCATCGTTATGTTTGGAGGAAAAAGGGGGAGGCTTGCAAGCTAAAGAACAGATAGATAATAAACAGTGAGTAGTAACAGTGTAAAAACAAAATCAAAGGTGGGGGGGGAATTATATTAATTGTTCAGCATGGCTTGGTGGTAGAAGCTGTTAAGGAGCCTTTTGGACTGGTTTAGATTCTGGTTTAGACCAGAGGATGCTACGGAAAGACCAGAGGAGCTCCATTCTGGTTTAGACCAGAGGACGCTACGGAGGAACCAGAGGAGCTCCATTCTGGTTTAGACCAGAGGACGCTACGGAGGAACCAGAGGAGCTCCATTCTGGCTTAGACCAGAGGGACGTCACGGAGGAACCAGAGGAGCTCCATTCTGGCTTAGACCAGAGGACGCTACGGAGGAACCAGAGGAGCTCCATTCTGGTTTAGACCAGAGGACGCTACGGAGGAACCAGAGGAGCTCTATTCTGGTTTAGACCAGAGGACGCTACGGAGGAACCAGAGGAGCTCCATTCTGGTTTAGACCAGAGGACGCTACGGAGGAACCAGAGGAGCTCTATTCTGGTTTAGACCAGAGGACGCTACGGAGGAACCAGAGGAGCTCCATTCTGGTTTAGACCAGAGGACGCTACGGAGGAACCAGAGGAGCTCCATTCTGGTTTAGACCAGAGGACGCTACGGAAAGACCAGAGTAGCACCACCCGGGTATCACTGTGGGGAGGAGGTGAAGTTGTACTCTCAGGGGACAACAGGGGCTCCTCTGTCCCCAAAATAGACCCCCTAGTCCCAGGGATGGGTAACTTGGATGGGGGTGGGGCCTGAAAAATCTGCCTCATCATGAGGGGTCTGTGTACTCCCCACTCCAACACATTGGGAGCAAAAATAAATTGCAACCCCTTCTTGACAGCCAAGACACATTTTAGCTGACATGGCTAATTGAGTGACTATCAGTGACTGACATGACCAGAGAAAACTGCTGATGCACTACCACAATTTGAGACATTTTATATTCTACTATTCTAACTTGCAGTAAGTTGAGGGCATGAACTGAGTTAAAATCGCTTTGTGTTTTGTTTCCTTGCCCGATACTAATGAGTATTGCGATACTGGTATTGTCAAGGCCCTATTATATACAGTATAACCCCTAGGTGCATTGTGGGTACTGAGTGAATGGACTTGGATGATAAAATGAAAAGGTACGAGAGTTACATAAGTTTAGATGATTTCCCAAAAACTAGGAGCATTTTCTAGATTAATAATATGAGGTATTTTCAATTTCCATACATCACTAATGGCAAAATATATAATTGAAACCGAGCAGGACAAATGGAAAGGGAAGGGAGGAGGCCATTGCTGAATAGCTTGGCGCTGTAGAGAATGAAAGCATCCTGGGGTGGAACATATGACTAAGCTCGATTCAACCAGAGGCAAAAGATGTTTAACAGAATCCAAAAGTTTCCATGAATACCAGTTGCGGGCACATAAATAGCAGGGTTAAAATTAGCTGAGACTGTACTGTTATTACTTTAGTTCATCTGGCAGGCCAAACAAGTAGTGTGTGTGTGTGTGTGTGTGTGTGTGTGTGTGTGTGTGTGTGTGTGTGTGTGTGTGCGCGTGCGCGCTGAGTTTCATTGCTCCAATTGCAGAATCCCCCGCTAAGCTTTTCTTCGGGACTCTTCACATTCTACCCCTAAATCCAGACCATGTATTTCCTCCCCAATTTAGTTCAACACGGTTCACTTAACAGGAGGCGTTTTTTAAAGGCAAGCTAAATCACCTAATGGGCCAAAAAACACAGCCCAGCAGTCGCCACTTAAATTGCCGAAAAACTGAAAAAGATGGGGTAAACGAAACCACATCTTCCAAATCCCCCTTTGGAGTTATTAATGGGGAAGATGCTATTCTCAAAGGGGGAGAAACTATAGGGGTAAACCATGTCACGCACACTTTGTGTGTCCATGTCATGATGTGTGTCCACTGGCAACTGGGGGGTGAAGACTGGTATCGTCAGTCAGCACAGTGGTGGTCATTAGTTTCACGTCCTAACTTGGCAAACACAACTCTCCGTTGCCAAGTCAAAGACAAAATCCTCTGTGGTCGAGCCCCCTGCTTCCTTGTTGCCGTGGGAGCGACTGAATTCCATTTCATTAGCTACATTGGGACATTTGAAGCATGCTGTATGCCCCAGTAGCCACTGGAATGTCCCTTTACCTCCTCGCAAAATGTTCCTGGCAGACAAAACATAATACAGTCCCTACACCCTAATACAGCCCAGGAATATACCAGAGACAGTACTATACCAGAGACAGTACTATTCCAGAGACATTACTATACCAGACACACAGCTCTATACCAGACACACGGTACTATACCAGACACACGGTACTATACCACACACGCGGTACTATATCAGAGACAGTACTATACCAGACACACGGTACTATACCAGACACACGGGTACTATACCACACACACGGTACTATACCAGAGACACGGTACTATATCAGAGACAGTACTATACCAGACACACTGTACTATACCAGACACATGGTACTAAACCAGACACACTGTACTATACCACACACACTGTACTATACCAGACACACTGTACTATACCAGACACACTGTACTATACCAGACACACTGTACTATACCACACACACTGTACTATACCAGACACACTGTACTATACCAGACACACGGTACTATACCAGACACACTGTACTATACCAGACACACGGTACTATACCAGACACACTGTACTATACCACACACACTGTACTATACCAGACACACGGTACTATACCAGACACACGGTACTATACCAGACACACGGTACTATACCAGACACACTGTACTATACCAGACACACGGTACTATACCAGACACACTGTACTATACTGTATTATTAACGGTACTATACCACACACACGGTACTATACCAGACACACGGTACTAAACCAGACACACGGTACTATACCAGACACACGGCACTATACCAGACACACGGCGCTATACCAGACACACGGCGCTATACCAGACACACGGCGCTTTACCAGACACACGGCGCTACACCAGACACACAGCGCTATACCAGACACACAGCGCTACACCAGACACACAGCGCTATACCAGACACACAGCGCTATACCAGACACACAGCGCAACACCAGACACACAGCTCTATACCAGACACACAGCGCTATACCAGACACAGCACTATACCAGACACACAGCTCCATACCAGGACCACAGCGCTATACCAGACACACGGCACTATACCAGACACAGCTCTATACCAGACACACAGTTTCTATACCAGACACACAGCTCTATACCAGACACAGCTATACCACACACAGCGCCATACCAGACACACAAGCGCACACCAGACACACAGCTCTATACCAGACACACAGCGTCACACCAGACACACAGCTCTATAACAGACACACATGTCTATACTAGACACACAGCGCTATACCAGACACACAGCGCAACACCAGACACACAGCTCTATACCAGACACACAGCGCTATACCAGACACACAGCACTATACCAGACACACAGCTCTATACCAGACACACAGCGCTATACCAGACACACGGCACTATACCAGACACACAGCTCTATACCAGACACACAGCTCTATACCAGACACACAGCTCTATACCAGACACAGCTCTATACCAGACACAGCGCTATACCAGACACAGCTCTATACCAGACACACAGCGCTACACCAGACACAGCTCTATACCAGACACACAGCGCTATACCAGACACACAGCTCTATACCAGACACACAGCTCTATACCAGGACACAGCTATACCAGACACACAGCTATACATTTACATTT
>NW_027039151.1:0-49060 GCF_034236695.1 Oncorhynchus nerka | reverse complement strand
TACATACTACTATTTAAATTTTGAATATATACTACTATTTGAATTTTTAAGTACATACTACTATTTGAATTTTTAATATATACTACTATTTGAATTTTGGAATATATACTTACTATTTAATTTCTTTAATATATACTACTATTTAATTTTTAATACATACTTACTATTTGGATCTTTAGTACATACTACTATTTGAATTTTAATACATACTACTATTTAATTTCAATATATACTACTATTTAACCTTGGGATACATACTACTATTTAATTCTTTAACATATACTACTATTTGAATTTCTTTAAATATATACTACTATTTGAATTTTTAATATATACTACTATTTAAATTTTAATATATACTATTCTATTTAATTCTTTAATATATACTACTATTTGCAATTTTAATATATACTACTATTTAATTTTAAGTATATACTACTATTTGAATCTTTAATATATACTACTATTTCAATTTTGAGTATATACTTACTATTTGAATTTTGAATATATACTTACTATTTAAATTTTAATACATACTACTATTTGAATTTTGGGCATATATACTACTATTTAAATTTTAATATATACTTACTATTTGAATTTCTTTGGGCTACATACTACTATTTAATTTTTAATATATACTTACTATTTAATTTCTTAATATATACTACTATTTGAATTTTGGGTTACATACTTACTATTTAAATTTTAATATATACTTACTATTTAAATTTCTTTAATATATACTTACTATTTAATTTCTTTGAATATATACTACTATTTAATTTCTAATACATACTACTATTTCAATTTTGAGCTACATACTACTATTTGAATTTCTGGGCTATATACTACTATTTAATTCTTTAATATATACTACTATTTAACTTTTAATATATACTACTATTTAATTCTTTAGTACATACTACTATTTGAATTCTAAATATATACTACTATTTAATCTTTAATACATACTACTATTTGAATCCTTGAATACATACTACTATTTAACTTTGAATATATACTACTATTTAACCTTTAAATATATACTACTATTCTAATTTCTTAAATATATACTACTATTTCAATTTTGGGTTACATACTACTATTTGAATTTTAAGTATATACTACTATTTAAATTTTAATATATACTACTATTTGAATTTCTTAAATATATACTACTATTTAAATTTTTGGGCTATATACTACTATTTAAATTCTTAATATATACTACTATTTAATTTCTTTAATATATACTACTATTTGAACTTTTAATACATACTTACTATTTGAATTTCTTTAATACATACTACTATTTGAATTTCTTGGATATATACTACTATTTGAATTTCTTTAAGTATATACTACTATTTAATTCTTTAATACATACTACTATTTTAATTTCTTAGATACATACTACTATTTAAATTTTAATATATACTACTATTTAATTTTTTAATATATACTACTATTTGAATTTTAGTACATACTACTATTTGAATTTTAATTACATACTACTATTTGAATTTTTAATATATACTTACTATTTAATTTCTTAGATATATACTACTATTTAATTTTAATATATACTACTATTTGAATTTTTAATACATACTACTATTTAAATTTCTAATATATACTACTATTTCAATTTTAATACATACTACTATTTGAATTTCTTGAATATATACTACTATTTAATCTTTAATATATACTACTATTTGAATTCTTAAATATATACTTACTATTTCAATTTTTAATACATACTACTATTTGAATTTTGAATATATACTACTATTTGAATTTTGAATAAATATATCATAAGCATACTTACTATTAAATTTTTTAAATATATACTACTATTTTGGGCTATATACTTACTATTTGAATTTTGGGTTATATACTACTATTTAACTTTTGGGGCTATATACTACTATTTGACTTTCTTTAACATATGTTACCTACTATTTAATTTCTTTGGGCTACATACTACTATTTGGAATACATACTACTTTTTAAATTTCTTTAATACTACTACTATTTAAATTTTGGGGCTACATTTAATTTCTTTTATACTACTTTTAATACTTCATTTATTACCATATTACTATTTAAATTTCTTTACTTACTATTTTAAATTTTAACCCTATTTAATTTCTTTGTGAATATATACTACTATTTGGGCAATTTCTTTGGGCTACATACTACTATTTAATCTTTTAGCCATATTAATACTATTTAATTTTGGGCATTATACTTACTATTTAATTCCCTTAACATAATACTACTATTTATTAATTTTAATACATACTTACTATTATTTAATTTTTAATATTTTCATACTACTATTTGAATTTTAATATATACTACTATTTGGCATTTTAATATATACTACTATTTGACCTTTAATATATTACTACTATTTACCCCTTTGGGGCTACATACTACTATTTATTTCTTTAATTTATACTACTATTTAATTTCTTTAATACATACTCTATTAACATTTAATACATACTACTATTTAAATTTTTATTACATACTACTATTTTATCAATTTTGGGGCTACATACTACTACTATTAACATTACTACTATTTAATTTTAATAATACATACTACTATTTACAATTTTTTAATTACATACTACTATTTAAATTTTACTTATACTACATTTTAAATTACATACTTACTATACATTTATTACTATTTAATTTAATTACATGACATATACTACTATTATTTTAATACATTACTATTTCCTTAATATATAATACTATTTATTACTAATATTTATTACTATTTAAATTTTACTAACTTATTACTACTATTTAATTCTTTTAACATACTACTACTATTTACATTACTTTAATATATACTACTATTTAATTTTGGGGCTAATACTTTACTACTATTTAATTTTGGGTACATACTACTATTTAATTTTAATACATACTACTATTTAACTTAATTAATTAATTGAATTATTACTACTATTTAAATTTCTTTAATACTATTACTTACTATTTAATTTTAATTAATACATACTACTATTTAATTTCTTTTGAATACTTTACTACTATTTACTACTATTTATTACTATTTAATTACTACTTTACTATATTTAATTACTTTTATTATACTACTATTTAATTTTTGGGCTATATACTTTATTTAATTTCTTTTAACTACTATTTGGGATTTAATATTTTATACTATTTACTATTTAAATTTTGGGCATATACTTACTATTTAATTTTTTACTATTTACTTACTATTTAATTTTTAACTATATACTACTATTATTTACTAATTTTAAATTTTAATACTACTATTTTAAATTTTTTGGGCTGTACTACTATACTTACTATTTAATTTTTTGGGCTACTACTACTATTTATTTCTATTTACATACTATTTACATACTATACTACTATTTAATTTTTCCATTATATACTACTATTTGAATTTTATACTTACTATTTGAATTTTTTGGGTTAATACTACTATTTACTACTTTATTACTATTTAATTTTTGGGCTATATACTACTATTTAATTTCTTTGGGTTACATACTACTATTTGAATTTTGGGCTATATTTACTATTTTGGGTTATACTACTATTTTAATTTTGGCTATATTACTAATTTTAATATCATACTTATTACTTTGGGTTATATACTTGCTATTTAATTTCTTTAATACATACTACTATTTAAATTTTAATACATACTACTATTTAATTTTAATACATACTACTATTTAATTTCTTTGGGTACTATATTACTATTTAATTTTTAATATATACTACTATTTAAATTTCTAATATTTATACTACTATTTAATTTTAATACATACTTACTATTTAATTTTGGGCACTTACTACTATTTAATTTTAATTTATACTATTTAATTTTAATATTTTATTTACTTTCTTTAAATTACTACTATTTAATAATATATACTACTATTTTAATTTTATTATTTACTACTATTTAATTTTTACCATATTACCTACTATTTAATTACTTTATACACTACTATATTTTAATTTTTTGGGGGCCTATACTACTATTTAAATTTTAATATATACTACTATTATTTGAATTTTACTATTTAATTTTGGGGTTATTATACTACTATTTCCAATTTCTTTGGGCTACATACTACTATTTATTTTAATACTACTACATTTACCAAATTTTTACTATTTAATTTTGGGCTACTTTATTTAATTTCTTTGGGCTATACTACTATTTTTATATTAATATATACTACTATTTAATTTTTGGGGCTTACTATTTAAATACATACTACTACTATTTATTTACTTTGGGCATACTACTATTTTAATTACTTTAACCTTTACTACTATTTATTTTTAATACATACTACTATTTAATTTTTTTAAATACATTTACTACTACTTTAATTTCTTTACTACATTTATTACTATTTATTTTAATACATACTACTATTTCCAATTTCTTTACATACTACTATTTAAATTTGGGGTTATACTACTATTTGAATTTTTAATACATACTACTATTTAATTTTAAATATACTACTATTATTTCTTTGGGAATTTACTACTATTTAAATACTTTTGGGTTATACTACTATTTACTAATTCCTTTAATACTATACTTACTATTTAAATTTTAATATATACTACTATTTAAATTTCTTTTAAATAATACATACTACTATTTAAATTTCTTTAATACATACTACTATTTAATTATTTAATACTACTATTTAATACTTTTAATTTATTTACTACTATTTAATTTTGGGTAATACATACTACTATTTAATTTACTTACTATTTGGGTTATATTTATTACTACTATTTACTACTATTTTAATTTCTTTAATACTCATACTACTATTTGATTTAATTTAATATACTTACTACTATTTATAATATTTAATATCATTTAATTTTAATATATATTACTTTTTACTATTTTATTTATTTCTTTAATATACTTTTGACTACTATTTAATTTTCTATTTAATATTACTACTATTTAAATTTTAAATATATTACTATTTGATATTATTAATACTATATTTACTATTATTTATACTAATACTATTATTCTACTTTGGGTTACATACTACTATTTAATTTTGGGCTTTAACTATTTGACTATATACTACTATTTTTCAATATATACTACTATTTCTTTTTGGGCATACTACTATTTGAATTTTAATATTACTACTATTTAACTTTAATACATACTACTATTTAAATTTTAATATATACTACTATTTGGGACTTTGGGTACATACTACTATTTATTTAATACATACTACTATTTGAATTTTGGGGTTACATACTTATTTCACTACTATTTACTAATTTTTGGGTTAATACTTTTATTTAATTTTAATACTATACTTACTATTTAAATTTATATTTACATACTACTATTTAAATTTTAATATACTACTATTTATTTTTTAATTTACTATATTTATACATACTTACTATTTAATTTTAATAATACTACATACTTACTATTTTGGGTACTTTTAAATACTACTACTATTTCAATTTCTAATATATACTACTATTTGAATTTTAATATATACTACTATTTAATATTTTAATATATACTACTATTTGAATTTTAATACATACTACTATTTAATTTTTGGGTAATACATACTACTATTTCCAATTTCTTTTTACATACTACTATTTGAATTCCATACTATTTGAATTTCTTTAATACTACTATACTACTACTATTTGAATTTTTTACTACTATTTGACATTACTATTATTTCATTTTACTACTTTAATTTTGGGGCTATATACTACTATTTGAATTTTGGGTTATATACTACTATTTCCAATTTCTTTGGGCTATTTACTACTATTTGGAATCTTTGGGTATATACTACTATTATTTACTATTTAATTTTAAATTACTACTATTTGCAATTTTGGGTTACATACTATACTACTATTTGTTATTTCTTGGGCTACATTTGACTACTATTTGAATTTTAATATATATACTATACTTATTTGGGCCATACTTTTTAATATATTACTACTATTTTCCAATTTCTTTGGGCTACATACTACTATTTGACTACTATTTGAATTTTGGGTTATACTACTATTTGACTTATTTACTATTTGAATTTCTTTAACTACTATACTTACTACTATTTGAAATTTACTACTATTTAATTTCTTTATATACTACTATTTGAATTTTTTGGGCTACATACTACTATTTGAATTTTGGGTTATTACTTACTATTTGAATTTTAATATATACTATTTTTAATTTTATTTACTACTTTTAATTTTAATACATACTACTATTTACATATTATTTAATTTTGGCATTTATACTACTATTTAATATTTAATTTCTTTGGGCTACATACTACTATTTCAAATATACTACTATTAATTTCTTTGGGCCATTTAATTTAATTTTGGGGCTTACCTATAATTTTGGGCTACTACTATTTAATTTTTGGCTTACTACTATACTATATTACTACCTTTAACCCCTGGGTAATACTACTTTGAACCCTATTTAATTCTTGTAATATAACCCCTACTATTTACTATTTATTTAAATTTCTTTGGGCCTACATACTACTATTTAATTTCTTGTTACATACTTACTATTTAACTTTTGGGGTTACATACTTTATTTTTTAATTTTAATTACTACTATTTAATTTTGGGCTTATTACTATTTGGGTTTTTATTTACTATTTAATATTTAATTATTTTATACTACTATTTGGATTTTGGGGTTACATACTACTTTTTAATTTTATTTACTACTATTTTGTATTTACTACTATTTGAATTTTGGGATATTACTTACTATTTAATTTTGAATATATACTACTATTTGACCTTTTAATTATACTACTATTTACCCTTTCATAATACATTACTATTTTAATATATACTTTACATACTATTTACTAATTTTATTACTATACTACATACTATATTTATTTTTGGAATATTACTACTATTTCGAATTTTGGGTTGCCTACTATTTGGGCTTAGCTATTACTACTATTTTAATTTCTTTTAATATATACTACTATTTAATTTTAATATATACTACTATTTGACTTTAAATATATACTACTATTTAATTTTAATATATACTACTATTTGAATTATTTCTTTTAATACATACTACTATTTGAATTTCTTTAACCACTACTATTTGGGCATACTTACTATTTGACTATACTACTATTTAATTTTTAATATATCACTATTTGAATTTCTTTGGGTTACTACTATTTAATTTTTGGGTTACATACTACTATTTAATTTTGGGCCATATATACTACTATTTAAATTTTAATTTACTACTATTTAAATTTCTTTAATATATACTACTATTTACTATTTTCTTTAATTATACTACTATATAACATTTACTATTTAATTTTAATATATACTACTATTTAAATTTTGGGTTACATACTACTATTTGCTTATTTACTACTATTTGATATTTTATTTACTACATACGGCTTTTACATACTACTATTTCACGATTTACTACTATTTGTACTTTTGGGCTACATACTACTATTTAAATTTTGGGATATTACTACTATTTATATACTACTATTTTTAATTTTTAATTTTATACTACTATTATTTAATTTCTTTTGAATATATACTACTATTTCCAATTTCTTTGGGAATTACATATACATACATTACTATTTAATTTTAATGGGCTATACTACTATTTTAATTATACTACTATTTGAATATTTTAATTTCTTTGCTATTACTACTATTTAAATTTTGGGTTACATACTTACTATTTTCCAATTTCTTTGGGCCATATACTACTATTTGAATTTTAATATATACTTACTATTTGAATTTTAATATATACTACTATTTGAATTTTTTGGGTTTTACTACTATTTGGGTTTTAAATATATACTACTATTTTACACTACTTATTTAATTACTATTTAAAATATATACTTACTATTATTTAATATACTTATTTGAATTTTTATATACTACTATTTAAATTTTTTGGGCTACTTACTATTTTACTATTTAATTTTAAATATATTACTACTATTTAAATTTTGGGGTATATACTACTATTTGAATTTTGGGCTATATTACTACTATTTCCACTATTTGGGTACATACTATTTTGGGGTTAAATACATACTACTATTTAAATTAAATACATACTACTATTTACCCCCCTATATATTACTATTATTTAACCTTTTGGGTTACATACTACTATTATTTACATACTACTATTTAATTATACATACTACTATTTAAATTTTAATACTATACTACTATTTAATTTTACTACTATTAACTATTTGGGTTACTACTACTATTTAATTTCTTTGGGTATATACTACTATTTGAATTTTAACATTAATTTAAATTTTATACTACTATTTAATTTTGGGCATACATACTACTATTTAATTTTGGGCTATATATACTACTATTTAACTTTTAATATATACTACTATTTATTTAATTTTAAATATATACTACTATTTGATTTAATTTCTATTTAAATTTTACTATACATACTACTATTTGAATTATTATACTACTATTTAATTTTAATATATACTACTATTTGAATTTTAAATATATACTACTATTTGCAATTTTTTAAATACATACTACTATTTGAATTTTAATATATACTACTATTTGAATTTTTTGAATATATACTACTATTTGAATTTTTTGGGTTATATTACTACTATTTAAATTTCTTTAATACATACTACTATTTAAATTTTTAATTTTGGGTATACTACTATTTAAATTTCTTTAATTACATACTACTACTACTATTTAAATTTTTTGGGTTTGGCATATTACTACTATTTGAATTTTAATTATACTTTCTTACTACTATTTGAATTTTAATATATACTACTATTTCAATTTTTTAAATATATACTTTACTATTTAAATTTTAATATACTTATTTCCATTTTAATATACTACTACTATTTTGGGTTACATACTACTATTTAATTTCTTTAATATATACTACTATTTAAATTTTAAATATACTACTATTTGATTTTGGGTTTCTATTGATATATTACTACTATTTATTTAACTACATTTACTACTATTTACTATTACTATAAATTTCTTTTGGGACATATTTACTATTTATTTGAATTTTAATACATACTATATTTAATTTTAATATATACTACTATTTGAATTTTTGGGGTTACATACTACTATTTAACCTTAAATACATTTTTAAATTTTGGGCCATATACTACTACTATTTAACCCTTTTGAATACTATACTACTATTTATTTTTGGGCACACCACTTACTATTTAAATTTTAATACATACTACTATTTAATTTTTCAATACATACTACTATTTGAATTTCTATTTACTACTTTAATATATTACTACTATTTGAATTATTACTACTATTTGAATAATACTACTATTTGAATTTTAATATATACTACTATTTAATTTTTAAATACATACTACTATTTTCCAATTTTAATATATACTACTATTTAATTTTAATACTACTACTATTTAATTTTCTTTATTTCCATACTACTATTTAATTTCTTTGGGGCCATATACTATACTTTTAATATTTACTATTTAACTGTTAAATATACTATACTACTATTTAATTTCTTTTTAATTATTTAATACATATACTATTTGGAATTTTGAATAATACTACTATTTAATTTAATTATTACTACTATTTAACCTATTTAATACATTACTACTATTTAAATTTTAAATACACTACTACTATTTAAATTTCTTTAAATACATACTACTATTTAATTTTAAATATACTACTATTTAATTTTAATATATACTTCTATTTAAATTTTGGGCTACATACTTACTATTTAATTAAATTACTACTATTTGAATTTTGGGCCATTTTAATATATACTTTTATTTAATTTCTTTTTAATTTTTACATACTACTATTTGAATTTTGGGCATATATACTACTATTTAAATTTCTTTGGGCCATTACTACTATTTGGGCTTGGGCATACTACTACTATTTGAATTTCTTTGGGCCATATACTACTATTTAATTTCTTTGGTATACTACTATTTAATTTTTGTATTTACTACTATTTGAATTTTTGGGTTACATATTACTACTATTTAAACATACTACTATTTAATTTTTGAATTTCTTGGGCCATACTACTACTATTTGAATTTTCTTATTTGGGCTACTTTCCAATATATACATACTACTATTTACTACTATTTAATTATTTTAATATATACTACTATTTAATACTACTATTTAATACATACTTTATTTAATACTACATTTGGGCTATATACTACTATTTAATTTCTTTGGGTTATATACTACTATTTGAATTTTAACTATTTGAATTTTGGGCTATACTACTATTTAATTTTCTTTACTACTATTTGAATTTTTTGGGGCTACTACTATTTCCAATTTTTTGGGCTATATACTACTATTTAATTTCTTTAATACTTTATTTAAATTTTTACATACTACTATTTATTTTTTTATTATTTATATTTGCAATACTACTATTTAATTTTAATACATACTACTATTTCCAATTTTTTAATACATACTACTATTTAAATTTTAATACATACTACTATTTATTTTACTACTATTTTAATTTTAATATATACTACTATTTGAATTTTAACTATTACTACTATTTACTACTACTATTTAATTCCTTTGGGGCTATACTACTACTATTTATATTAATTTTAATATATACTACTATTTATTTTTTAAAATATACTACTATTTAACTATACTACCTACTATTTTAATATTTTACATACATACTACTATTTAATTTTTAATATACTACTATTTAATTTAATTTTGGGGTTACCTACTATTTATACATACTACTATTTAATTTTGGGTTACATACTTTACTATTTAATTTTAATTTACATACTTTACTATTTAATTTTAATATATACTACTATTTCTTTGGGCATACTTTTTGTAATATATACTACTACTATTTGGGTTTATACTTTTTAAATATACTACTATTATTTTGAATTTTTTACTACTATTTGTCATACTACTATTTAATTTTAATATATATACTATTTAACAATATTTTAATTTTATATACTACTATTTAATTTTAATATACTATATTTAATACTACTATTTGAATTTTAACTATTTAACCTTTTATATTACTATTTAATTTCTTTAATATATACTTACTATTTGAATTTTAATATATACTACTATTTAAATTTTAATATATACTACTATTTAAATTTTAATATATACTACTATTTAAATTTTATTTACTACTATTTAATTTTAATATATACTACTATTTAATTTTTGGGCCACATATTTACTATTTAATTTTTTGAATATATACTATTTCCAATTTCTATTTACTATTATTTAATTTTTTAATATATACTACTATTTAATTTTTATACTATATTTAATACATACTACTATTTAATTTTGGGCTATATACTACTATTTAATTTTTTATACTACTATACTACTATTTAATTTTTTATATATACTACTATTTACTATTACTACTATTTGAATTTCTTAAATACATACTACTATTTGAATTTTAATATATACTACTATTTGAATTTTAATTTGAATTTTGGGGCATACTACTATTTCCAATTTACATACTACTATTTGAATTTCTTTAATACTACTACTATTTAAATTTTAATACATACTACTATTTAAATTTTAAATACATACTACTATTTAATTTTTGGGCTTTAATATACATACTACTATTTAATTTTTTGGGGCTATATACTATATTTAATTTTAAATATATACTACTATTTAATTTTAATATATACTACTATTTAATTTTAATATATACTACTATTTGAATTTTGGGCTTTAATTATTTAAATACTACTATTTGAATTTCTTTGGGTATATACTACTATTTGAATTTTAATTAACTACTATACTTTGGGGCTACTATTTTAATTTTTTGGGCTATACTACTATTTAATTCTACTATTTACTACTATTTAAATTTTAATATTACTACTATTTAATTCTAATATATACTACTATTTAATTTTTGGGGCTATATACTACTATTTGAATTTTGGGGCTTTAATATACTACTATTTTAATTTTGGGCTACATACTACTATTTAATTTTAAATACATACTACTATTTTTTAATATTTAATTGGGCATACTACTATTTAAATTTTAAATATATACTACTATTTGGAATTTCTTTAAATATATACTACTATTTAAATTTTTGGGCCATACTACTATTTAAATTTTTTTTGGCTAATATATACTACTACTATTTCTACTATTTAATTTTTAATATACTACTATTTAAATTTCTTTAATATATACTACTATTTAATTTTAATATATACTTACTACTATTTAATTTTAATATATACTACTATTTGAATTTTTAATACATACTACTATTTAATTTTAACACATACTACTATTTAAATTTTAATATATACTACTATTTAATTATTTAATTTAATACATACTACTATTTAATTTTGGGCTATATACTACTATTTGAATTTCTTTGGCCACATACTACTATTTAATTTTAATATATACTACTAAATATATACTACTATTTAATTTTTTAATATACTACTATTTGATTTTAATTTTTCCAATTTAATACATACTACTATTTTTAATTTTTGGGGCTATATACTACTATTTATCTAATATATACTACTATTTAATTTCCTTTAAATACTACTATTTGGGCCATATATACTACTATTTAATTTTAAATATATACTACTATTTAATTTCTTTTAATATATACTACTATATTTTTTGCCATCTTTAATATTTAAATTTTGGGCTATATACTACTATTTATTTAATTTTAATATATACTACTATTTAATTTTTAATATATACTACTACTATTTAATTTTGGGGCTAATATTACTACTATACTATATTACATTATTTCTTTTAATATTACTACTATTTAATTTTAATATATACTACTATTTAATTTTTAATATATACTACTATTTAATTTGATTTTGGGGACACATACTATTTTGAATTTTAAATATATACTACTATTTGAATTTTAATATACTACTATTTAACTTTATTTATCAATTTCTTTATTTACTACTATTTGGGCTTTAATATATACTACTACTATTTGAATTTTGGGCTATATACTACTATTTAATTTTACTACTACTATTTAATTTCTTTGGGCTATACTACTATTTGAATTTTAATATATACTACTATTTAATTCTTAAATATACTACTATTGGGCTAAATACATATTTATTTTGGGGCTATTTAATTTTAATACATACTACTATTTAATTTTTTAATATATACTATTTACTATTTAATTTTAATTTTTGGGTTATATACTACTATTTAAATTTTAATTATACTACTATTTAATTTTAATATATACTACTATTTTGAATTTTAATATATACTACTATTTAAATTACTTTATATACTACTACTATTTGAATTTTGGGTTACATACTACTACTTATTTGAATTTTACTACTATTTGGAATACATTTCAATATATACTACTATTTAATTTTTAATACATACTACTATTTAATTACATTTAATATATATACTACTATTTAATTTTCTTTAATACATACTACTATTTAATTTTTTAATACATACTACTATTTAATTTTAATATACTACTATTTGACTACTACTATTTCAACCTTTATACATACTACTACTATTTAATTTTTGGGGTTACTACTATTTTAAATTTTAATATATACTACTATTTAATTTTAATATACTATACTACTATTTAATTTTTAAATACATACTACTATTTAATTTAATTTTAATACATACTACTATTTAATACTACTATTTGAATTTAATATATACTACTATTTAAATTTTTAATATATACTACTATTTGAATTTCTTTGGGTTACATACTACTATTTAATTTCTTTTAATATATATACTACTATTTAATTTTAATATATACTACTATTTTATTTTTAATTTTATTTAATATATACTACTATTTAATTTTAATACATACTACTATTTAAATTTCTTAAATAATATACTACTATTTGAATTTTAATATATACTACTATTTGAATTTTTAAATACATACTACTATTTAATTTTTGGGGTATATACTACTATTTAAATTTTAATATATACTACTATTTGATTACTATTTAATATATACTACTATTTAATTTTAATATACTACTATTTACAATTTTAATATATTACTACTATTTAAATTTTAATATTATTCACTATACTACTACTATTTAATTTTTTAATATATACTACTATTTATTTGATTTTTTGGGTTATATACTACTATTTAAATTTTACATACTACTATTTGAATTTTTTGGGCCATATACTACTATTTAAATTTTGGGTTACATACTACTATTTGAATTTTAATATATACTACTATTTGAATTTTTTACTACTATATACTACTATTTAATTTTTTGGGCTATATACTACTATTTAATTTTAATACATACTACTATTTGAATTTTTAATATATACTTACTATTTATATTACTTTTAATATATACTACTATTTAAATTTTAATTTATACTACTATTTAAATTTTTTAATTATATACTACTATTTAATTTTTAATTTCTATATACTACTATTTAATTTCTTTAAATACATACTACTATTTGAATTTTAACATACTACTATACTATATTTGAATTTCTTTACCATATTACTACTATATTTAATTTTTAATACATATTACTACTATTTAAATTTTAATATATACTTTACTATTTAATACTACTATACTACTATTTAATTTCTTTAATATATATACTACTATTTATACTACTATTTAATTTTAATACATACTACTATTTATTTTTTTTAATACTATACTACTATTTTTAATTTTGGGTTATTATATACTACTATTTAATTTTGGTATATACTACTATTTAATTTTATTTACTTATTTAATTTTAATATATACTACTATTTAATTTCTATTTACTACTTTTAAATATATACTACTATTTAATTTTGGGCCATATACTACTATTTAATTTTTTTAAATACATACTACTATTTAAATTTTAATATACTACTACTAATTTGGGCTATTTGCAATTTTAATATATACTACTATTTAATTTTAATATATACTACTATTTTTAATTTTAATATACTACTATTTAATTTTAATATATACTACTATTTAAATTTTTAACTATTTGATACTACTATTTAATTTTTTGGGCTATATACTACTATTTAATTTTAATATATACTACTATTTATTTTAAATACTACTACTATTTAATTTTAATATATACTACTATTTAATTTTTTAATATATATTTACTACTACTATTTAATTTTTAATACATACTACTATTTACTAAATATATATTTAATTTCTTTGGGCTATATACTACTATTTAACTTTAATTTAATTTATATACTACTATACTACTATTTAAATTTTAATATACTACTATTTACTACTATTTTTGAATTTCTTTAATATATACTACTATTTGAATTTTTTATATATACTACTATTTCAATTTTTTGGGCATACTATATACTACTATTTAATTTTTTAAATATATACTACTATTTGACTTAATTTACTATTTTAAATTATACTACTATTTAATTTTTTTTGGGTTAATATTACTTATTTAATTTTGGGGCTTTACCATACTATACTACTATTTAATTTTAATATATTACTACTATTTGGAATTTTAATACATATTACTTTTAATACTACTATTTAATTTTTTAATATATACTACTATTTTAATTTCTTTGGATACTACTATTTACTACTATTTAATTTTGGGCATACTACTATTTAAATATTTACTATTTAATTTTTTATATACTACTATTTAATTTTTTAATATATACTACTACTATTTAATTTACTTAATATATACTACTATTTAATTTTAATACATACTACTATTTATTTACTACTACTTATTTCCAAATTTTTAATATATACTACTATTTGAATTTCTTTGGGCTATATACTACTATTTAAATTTTTTGGGCTACATACTACTATTTAAATTTTAATACATATACTATTTAACTTTATTTACTACTATTTAATTTTAATATATACTACTATTTGAATTTAATACATTATTTAAATTTAAACTTTGGGTTACTACTACTATTTAACTTTTAATATATACTACTATTTAATTTTAAATATACATACTACTATTTAATTTCTTTGGGCTATATACTACTATTTAATTTTTAAATATACTACTATTTATTTGGCCATACTACTATTTAATTTTTTGGGCTACATACTACTATTTAATTTAAATTTATGGGGCCACCATACTACTACTATTTAAATTTAATTTATTTATACATTTACTATTTAATTTCTTTAACCACTACTATTTAATTTCTTTTGAATTTCTAAATACATACTACTATTTAATTTTAATATATACTACTATTTAATTTTAATACATACTACTATTTGAATTTTATTACTACTAATTTTTAATATACTTACTATTATTTGAATTTTAATTATACTACTATTTAATTTTATATATACTACTATTTAATTTTAAATACATACTACTATTTAATTTTTAATACATACTACTATTTTAATTTTAAATACTACTATTTATTTTTGGGCTACATACTACTATTTGAATTTTAATATATACTACTATTTGAATTTTAATTATATACTACTATTTAATTTTTTAATATATACTACTATTTAATTTTAATTTACATACTACTATTTAATTTTTAATATTACTACTATTTAATTTTTTTACATACTACTATTTAATTTTTCATACATACTACTATTTAAATTTTAATTTATACTATATTACTATTTTTAATTTTAATACATACTACTATTTAATTTTAAATACATACTACTATTTAATTTTTTGGGCTATATACTACTATTTAATTTTGGGTTACATACTACTTTTACTATTTACTATTTTAATTTTAATTACATACTACTATTTCCAATTTCTTTGGGCTACATACTACTATTTAATTTCTTTAATACATACTACTATTTTATTACTATTTGGGCTTTGGGCTACATACTTACTATTTAATTACTACTATTTCAATATTACTTATTTAATTTTGGGCCACATACTACTATTTGAATTTTAAATATATACTACTATTTAATTTTAATACATACTACTATTTAAATTTTTGGGCTACATACTACTATTTAAATTTTAATACATACTACTATTTAAATTTTAATACATACTACTATTTAATTTCTTTGGGCCATATACTACTATTTTCCAACTTTTAATATATACTACTATTTGAATTTTTAATATATACTACTATTTAATTTTTAATACATACTACTATTTCCAATTTTAATACATACTACTATTTACCCTTTTAATACATACTACTATTTAATTTTTTGGGGCTACATACTACTATTTAATTTCTTTAATATATACTACTATTTAATTTTTTAATATATACTACTATTTAATTTTGGGCTACATACTACTATTTAATTTTAATACATACTACTATTTAAATTTTTTTTAATATATACTACTATTTGAATTTCTTTAATACATACTACTATTTAAATTTTTAAATACATACTACTATTTGAATTTTAATATATACTACTATTTAAATTTTGGGTTATATATACTACTATTTAATTTTAATATATACTACTATTTGAATTATACTACTATTTAATTTTTAATATATACTACTATTTAATTTTTGGGTACATACTACTATTTAATTTTACTACTATATTACTACTATTTCCAATTTTGGGGCTATTACTACTATTTAATTTTAATACATACTACTATTTAATTTCTTTAAATACATACTACTATTTAATTTTAATATACATACTACTATTTAATTACATTAATTTACTTTACATACTACTATTTAATTTTTTGGGGCTATATACACTACTACTATTTACTACTTTTAAATTTTAAATACTATACTACTATTTGAATTTTAAATATATACTACTATTTAATTTCTTTTGGGCCACATACTACTATTTAATTTTTAATTTAATACATACTACTATTTAATTACTTTTAATACATACTACTATTTAATTTCTTTGGGCCATATATACTACTATTTAAACTTTTACTACTACTATTTCAATTTCTTTAATGGGCCTACTATTTGAATTTTCTTACTATTTATTATACTATTTAATTTTATACATACTACTATTTCTTTAATTTACTACTATTTAATTTCTTTACTTTATACATACTACTATTTACCCTTTTAATACATACTACTATTTAATTTTAATACTTACTACTATTTAATTTTTTAATATATACTACTATTTGAATTTTTAATATTTATACTACTATTTATTTTGGGCATAATACTACTATTTGGGTACTTTATACATACTACTATTTATTTTAATATTACTACTACTATTTACTACTATTTAATTTTAATACATACTACTATTTAAATTTTAATATATATACTATTTATTTAAATATACTACTATTTAATTTTAATATATATACTATTTAATTTTAATACATACTTTATTTAATTTTAATATATACTACTATTATTTGAATAATACTTTATTTAATTTTAATATATACTACTATTTAATTCCTTTAATACTATACTACTATTTAATTTTAATATATACTACTACTATTTAATTTTAAATATTACTACTATTTAATTTTAATACTATACTACTATTTACTATTTATACTTACTACTATTTAATTTTGGGGTTAATACATACTACTATTTAATTTTAATATATATATACTATTTGAATTTTTTGGGCTTACAAATACTACTACTATTTAATTTCTTTGGGCCCTTACTATTTACTATACTATTACTTATTTAATTTTAAATACTACTACTATTTAATTTTTTAATACTACTATACTTTTACTATTGGGGCATACTACTATTTGATTTCTAAATACTACTACTATTTAATTTTTAATATATACTACTATTTATTTTACATACTTTACTATTTAATTTTTTGGGCTATACTACTATTTCAATATTTAATACATATACTACTATTTGAATTTTATACTATATACTACTATTTAATTTTACTTATTTAATTTAATACTACTATTTAATTTTTTGGGCTACATACTACTATTTGAATTTTGGGCTACATACTACTATTTAATTTTAATACATACATACTACTATTTAATTTTAATTTTAATATACTACTATTTAATTTTAACATACTACTATTTACTACTATTTATTTAATTTAATTTTAATTTTGGGGCATATACTACTATTTATTTTTAATTACTATTTAAATTTTAATTACTACTATTACTATTTAAATTTTTGGGGCTAAATATATACTATTTGGGATTACATTTACATACTACTATACTATTTTAATTTTAATATATATACTATTTAACTATTTTACTACTATTTTAATATATACTACTATTTAAATTTTTGGGCTACATACTACTATTTAATTTTTTATATATTATATACTTTGAATTTTATTACTACTATTTAATTTACTTTATATATACTATTTAACTACTATTTACTTTACTATTTACTACTATTTGATTTTAATATATACTACTATTTAATTTCTTTGGGGTTTATACTACTATTTAATTACATTTCTATTATACTACTATTTCTTTAATTTCTAAATATATACTACTATTTAATTTCTTAATTATATATATTTACTATTTAATTTTTTTACATACTACTATTTAATTTTAATATATACTACATTTCACTACTATTTTAATTATTACTATTTTAATATATACTACTATTTAATTTTTAATATATACTACTATTTTAATTTTCATTTAATATATACTACTATTTAAATTTTAATACCATACTACTATTTAATTTTAATACATACTACTATTATTTCAATTTACTTACTATAATTTTAATTACTACTATTTAATTTCTTTTAAATACATACTACTATTTGAATTTTAATATATACTACTATTTGAATTTTTTTATTTAATACATACTACTATTTAAATTTTAATACATACTACTATTTGAATTTCTTTAATTTTTTCTACATACTACTATTTAAATTTTAATATATACTACTATTTAATTTTTAATATATACTACTATTTAATTCCTTTAACATACTATATTACTTTAATTTTGGGCTACATACTTACTATTTAATTTTTAAATACTATACTACTATTTAATTACTATTTAAATTTTAAATACATACTACTATTTAAATTTCTTTTACTATACTACTATTTAATATACTACTTTAATATATATTTCAATTACTACTATATTATTTTTTAATATATACTACTATTTGAATTTTGGGCTATATACTACTATTTAATTTTTTAATATATACTACTATTTAATTTCTTTGGGCCATATATACTACTATTTAATTTTAATATTACACTATTTACTATATATTTTCCTTTTTTGGGGTTTTATATATACTACTATTTGAATTTTAATATATACTACTATTTAATTTTTTAATACATACTACTATTTAATTTTTTGGGCTATATACTACTATTTAATTTTAATATATACTACTATTTAATTTCTTTGGGGTACATACTACTATTTAATTTCTTTAATACTACTATTTACTTACTATTTACTATTTTTTGGGCTATATACTACTATTTAATTTTTTAATACTATACTACTATTTTAATTTAATTTATATACTACTATTTAATTTTTTAAATATATACTACTATTTTTTTAAATACATACTACTATTTAATTTCTTTGGGGCTATATACTACTATTTAATTTTAAATATATACTACTATTTGTTTTAATACATACTACTATTTAAATTTGGGTTTTAATATATACTACTATTTATTTTAATATTACTACTTTAATTCCTTTCAATATATACTACTATTTGAATTTTAATATTATACTACTATTTAATTTTTTAATACATACTACTATTTAATTTCTTTGGGCCATACTACTATTTCTAAATTTACCATTTCTTTTAAATTTTATACATACTACTATTTGAATTTTTAATATATACTACTATTTGAATTTTTTTAAATACACTACTACTATTTAATACATTTTATTTAAATAATATATACTACTATTTAATTTTTATATACTACTATTTAATTTTGGGGCTACATACTACTATTTCATTTTAATACATATACTACTATTTGAATTTTTAATATATACTACTATTTAATTTTAATATTACTTACTATTTTAATTTTATTTTCTACTATTACTATTTAACCCTTAATACATACTACTATTTAATTTCTTTGGGTATATATACTACTATTTAATTTTAATACTATACTACTATTTATTTCTATACTTATTTAATTTTAATACATACTACTATTTAAATTTTAATATTACTACTATTTGAATTTTAAATACTACTATACTTATACTATTTAAATTTTTGGGTACATACTACTATTTAATTTCTTTGGGCTATATACTACTATTTACATTTTAATTTTAATACTACTACTATTTAATTTTTAATACATACTACTATTTAATTTTTGGGCTACTATTTTCTTTACATACTACTACTTACTATTTAATTTTGGGTAATACATACTACTATTTAATTTTAATATATACTACTATTTAATTTTACTTTAATATACTACTATTTAATTTCTTTGGGCTAATATTTATTTTACTATTTATTTACATTATTTACTATTTGACTATTTTGAATTTTTAATATATACTACTATTTAATTTTTTAATACTATACTACTATTTAATTTCTTTAATACTATACTACTATTTACCTATTTAATACTTTTAATTTAATTATTTCTTTATACTACTACTATTTAAATTTAATATTGGGCTATATACTACTATTTATTTTTTAATTATTACTACTTATTTACATTTAATACTATTTAAATTTTATTACTTTATATATTACTACTATTTCCAATTTTTTAATACATACTACTATTTAATTTGGGCTATAATACTATTTAAATTATATACTACTATTTAATTTTCTAACATATTACTATTTAATTTTCTTTAATATTTACTACTATTTCTAATATTTTCTTTAATATATACTACTATTTAATTTTAATACATACTACTATTTAAATTTTAATACATACTACTATTTATTTTTAAATTTAATACTATTTACTTTTTATACTATTTTCTTTTTTTGGGACATACTACTATTTAATACTATTTACTATTTAATTTTATTTTACTATTTTTTGGGTTACACTACTATTTAATTTTTTAATACATACTACTATTTGAATTTTTATTATTTATATACTTATTTTAATTTTAATACATACTACTATTTGAACTATTTAATACTTTTATATTTAATTTTTTTATTTACTACTATTTAATTTTTTGGGCTACATACTACTATTTTAATTAAATTTTAATATTTACTACTATTTAATTTACTTTAATACATACTACTATTTAAATTTTTTATACATACTACTATTTGAATTTTAATACATATACTATTTAAATTTTAATATATACTACTATTTAATTTTTTATATATACTACTATTTAATTAATTTTTACTTTAATACTATACTTACTATTTAAATTTTAATACTATACTACTATTTGAATTTTGGGGTTACATATTTACTACTATTTACTATACTACTACTATTTGAATTTTTCTATTACTACTTTTAATACTACTACTATTTAATTTTTTTTACAATTTAATATACTACTATTTAATTTCTTTAATATATACTACTATTTAATTTTTTATATACTATATTACTAATTACTACTATTTTAAATTTCTTTAATACATATACTACTATTTAATTTAACTTTTTATTTATATACTAATACATACTTACTATTTAATTTTTTAATATATACTACTATTTGAATTTTAATATTTTACTACTATTTAATTTTAATTTTGGGCTTACTACTATTTAATTTTACTATTATTTAT
Source organism: Oncorhynchus nerka (assembly GCF_034236695.1). Lineage (NCBI taxonomy): Eukaryota > Metazoa > Chordata > Actinopteri > Salmoniformes > Salmonidae > Oncorhynchus > Oncorhynchus nerka. The sequence continues at coordinate 25,871 of NW_027039151.1, read as the reverse complement.
TTTAATATATACTATTTGATCTACTATTTAATACTATTTATATACTACTATTTGACTATTTACTACTTTTAATAATATTACTTACTATTTAAATTTTAATACATACTACTATTTAATTTTAATTACATACTTTTTAATACATACTACTATTTAATTTTAATACTATACTACTATTTAATTTCTTTAATATATACTACTATTTTAAATTTTAATATATACTACTATTTAATTTTATTTAATACTACTTTTGAATTTTACATACTACTATTTGAATTTTAATACTACATACTACTATTTAATTTTAATACTTACTACTATTTAATTTCTTTAATACATACTACTATTATTTTAATAATACTACTATTTAATTTTAATACTTACTACTATTTAATTTTGGGCTTATACTACTATTTAATTTATACTTACTACTATTTGAATTTTAATACATACTACTATTTAATTTTAATACATACTACTATTTAATTTCTTTTGAATATATACTACTATTTAATTTCTTTTAATATATACTACTATTTAAATTTTAATACTACTACTATTTGAATTTTAATATATACTACTATTTAATTTTGGGTTACATACTACTATTTAAATTTTAATACTTTATTACTATTTGGCTACATACTACTATTTAATTTTAATACATACTACTATTTAATAATATTACTTACTATTTAATTTTGGGTTACATACTACTATTTAACTTTTAATTTTAATATTACTTACTATTTAAATTTTAATATATACTACTATTTAAATTTACTTTTAATTTTAATACTATTTATATACTACTATTTAATTTTTGGGTATATATACTACTATTTAATTTTTTTAAATTTTATACTACTACTTACTATTTAATTTTTAATATATATACTACTATTTAAATTTTAATATATTACTACTATTTACATTTAATACATACTACTATTTAATTTTTACTACTACTATTTACTATTTATATTACTATTTATTTATTTTAATACATACTACTACTTATTTTAATTTACTTATGGGAATACATACTTTACTATTTAATTTTTGGGCATACATACTACTATTTAAATTTTGGGATACATACTACTATTTTAATTTTTAAATATATACTACTATTTAATTTTAATACTATACTACTATAATACTATTTTTTAATTTTAATACTACTATTTAATTTTTAATACTACTACTACTATTTAATATTTTTTATTACCTTTTTACATACTACTATTTATTTAATTTTGGGTACATACTACTATTTAATTTTTTTAATATATACTACTATTTGAATTTTTAATACTATTTACTATTTTGGCATTAATACCCTTTAATATACTACTATTTAAATTTTTAATACATACTACTATTTAACCTTAATACATACTACTATTTACTATTTTACTACTATTTACTAATTTCAATTTTGATACATACTACTATTTAATTTTTTCAGGGGAGGGGGGTATATACTACTATTTAATTTTTTATTTACTACTATTGCTATACTACTATTTGAATTTTAATACATACTACTATTTTAACATTTTAATACATACTACTATTTAATTTCTTTGGGGGCCAGGATATTACTACTATTTTAATTTTTAATACATACTACTATTTCCATTTTTTGGGTTACATACTACTATTTAATTTTAATATATACTATTTAATACTATTTACTATTTAATTTTTAATACATACTACTATTTCCCTAATTATTACTACTATTTATACATACTACTATTTAATTTTAATATATACTACTATTTGAATTTTTTTATTTAATATATACTACTATTTACTACATTTAATTTTTGGGGCTATATTATACTATTTAATTTTTTACTATATATACTACTATTTGAATTTTTAAATTTACTACTATTTAATTCTTTAATATATACTACTATTTTTTTTTAATACATACTACTATTTACTTTAATTTTTTAAATTTTATATTACTACTATTTGAAATTACTTATTTAATACCTTTGGGTACATACTACTATTTAATTTTTTGGGGCTATATACTACTATTTGAATTTTATTTAATTACATACTACTATTTAATACTTTTAATATTATACTACTATTTAATTTCTTTAATACATACTACTATTTAACTATTTCTTTAATACATACTACTATTTAATTTTAATATATACTACTATTTAAATTTTAATACATACTTACTATTTAATTTTAATATATACTACTATTTAATTTTATTTAATACATACTACTATTTAATTTTAATATATATACTACTATTTACTTTTTAATACTATATTTATTTAATTTTTATACTACTTACTATTTAATTTTAATACTATACTACTATTTAATTTTTCACATACTTTTAATTATTTTAATTACATATTACTACTATTTAATTTTTTCTAATATATACTTACTATTTAATTTTTAATACATACTACTATTTGAATTTTAATATATTTACTTACTATTTTCCAATTTTTATTAATATTTACTACTATTTATTTACTATTTACTATTTAAATTTTTAATACTACTATTTAATATTTATTTTCTATATATTACTATTTAATTTTAAACATACTACTATTTAATTTCTTTACATACTACTATTTAAATTACTTTAATTACATACTACTATTTAATTTTGGGCATAATACTACTTTTATTACTTTAATACTTTATTACTATTTAATTTTAATACATACTTATTTTCTAATTTTTTATTATTACTACTATTTAATTTCATTACATACTACTATTTAATTTACCTACATACTACTATTTCCAATTTTTAATACATACCACTATTTAACTTTAATATATACTTACTATTTAATTTTAATACTACTACTATTTAATTTTTTTAATATTACTACTATTTAATTTTAATATATACTACTATTTCCAATTTTAATACTATTTACTATTTCAATTTCTTTGGGACATACTACTATTTAATTTTAAATATTACTACTATTTTTTTAATACATACTTACTATTTAAATTTTAATATATACTACTTACTATTTAATTTTTTAATATATACTACTATTTAATACTACTTCTTTATTTACTATTTAATTTTAATATATACTACTATTTGATTTTAAATTTTTAATACTACTATTTATTTTTAATACATACTACTATTTAAATTTCTTTAAATACTACTATTTAATTTTCTTTAATACATACTACTATTTAATTTTTTACTACTATAATACTACTATTTAATACTATTTACTTACTATTTAAATTTTGGGCTATATTACTACTATTTAATTTTAATTATACTACTATTTAATTTCTTTCTTACTACTATTTAATTTTTTTTACTTGCTATTTAATTTTAAATTAACTACTATTTACTATTTAATTTTAATATATACTACTATTTAATTTTTAATTTTATACTACTATACTACTACTATTTAATTATTTAATACTATACTACTATTTAAATTTTTAATACTACTACTATTTAACCATTTATTACTATACTACTATTTCATTTTACTTTTCATACTACTTTTGAATTTTAATACTACTATACTACTATTTTTAATTTTTATATACTACTATTTAATTTACTATATTTAATTTACCCTTTTGGGGTTATATACTACTATTTGAATTTTAATACTACTACTATTTAATTTTAATAATACTACTACTACTTTTATTTTGGGCTTTAATACATACTACTATTTACTATTTAATACATACTAATATATTACTACTATTTAAATTTTAATACATACTACTATTTAATTTTTTAATACATACTTATTTTTTTTACTATTTTTAATTTTAAATACATACTACTATTTCCAATTTTAATATATACTACTATTTAATACTTTTAATTATACTAATATTTAATACATTTATATTTTCTACTATTTAATTTTTTAATATATACTTACTATTTAATTTTAATATATACTACTATTTAATTTTGGGGTTATTACTACTATTTGAATTTTAATATATATTTACTATTTAATACTACTATTTAATTTTTACAATATTTACTACTATTTAATTTTAATATTACTACTATTTGAATTTTTAATATTACTACTATTTAATTTTATATTACTACTATTTGAATTTTTAATATATACTTTACTATTTGAATTTTAATATTATACTACTATTTAATTTTTTTATACTACTATTTGGGTTTCTTTACTATATTTGACTACTATTTACTTTTAATACTATACTTACTATTTTAATTTTAATACTATACTACTATTTAATTTTTAATATATACTACTATTTGAATTTTTTAATACATACTACTATTTAATTTTTTAATTAATATACTACTATTTAATTTTTAATATATATACTACTATTTAATTTTAATATTACTACTATTTAAATTTTTTGGGCTTATATACTACTATTTAATATTTTTTAATATATACTACTATTTATTTTTTAACTTTAATATTACTACTATTTAATTTTAATATATACTACTATTTAATTTTTATTTATACTACTATTTAATTTTTTATATACATACTACTATTTAATTTTAATACATACTTACTATTTGAATTTTAATATATACTACTATTTAATTTTAATATATACTACTATTTAATTTCTTTAATACATACTACTATTTGAATTTTAATATATACTACTATTTAAATTTTAATATATACTACTATTTAATTTTAATATATACTACTATTTGAATTTCTAATACTACTACTTGGCTATTTAACCCTATTTAATTTTTTAGGGATACATACTACTATTTCCTTTAATATATACTACTATTTAATAAATACTACTATTTGAATTTTAAATACACATACTACTATTTCCAATTTTATTAATATATACTACTATTTGAATTTTTTGGGTTACATACTTACTATTTAATTTTAATACATACTACTATTTAATTTAATTTTGGGGCTACATACTTATTTAATAATACTTACTATTTAATTTTAAATATACTACTATTTAAATTTTAACACCACATACTACTATTTTTAATTTTAATATATATACTACTATTTAATTTTTGGGCTATACTACTATTTACATTTACTATTTAATTTTTAATACATACTTTACTATTTAATTTTAATATATACTACTATTTAAATTTTTTAATATATACTACTATTTAATTTAATTTAATACATACTACTATTTTTGATTTTAAATATATACTACTATTTGAATTTTAATTTACTACTATTTAATATTTTAATATATACTACTATTTAATTTTTAATACTATACTTTTTAATATATTACTACTATTTATTTAATTTTTTAATATATACTACTATTTAATTTTTTGGGCCAATATATATACTACTATTTAAATTTTTCTTTCTACATACTACTATTTGAATTTTACTACTACTTTTTACTACTATTTTAATTTACTTTTGAATATTACTACTACTATTTAATTTTTAATATACTTACTATTTGAATTTTTAATACATACTTACTATTTCCAATTTTAATACATACTACTATTTCAATTTTTTACATTTACATACTACTATTTGAATTGGGGCTACATACTACTATTTAATTTTAATACATACTACTATTTAATTTCTTTAATATACTACTACTATTTAATTTTTGGGCTTTTCATACTATATTACTATTTAAATTTTAATATATACTACTATTTAATTTTTTAAATATATACTACTATTTGAATTTTAATATATACTACTATTTTCTTATTACATACTACTATTTATTTAACTTTAATATATACTACTATTTAAATTTTTTAATATATACTACTATTTAATTTTTTAATACTACTTTATTTAATTTTAATACTTTATTTAAATTACATACTACTATTTAATTTTTTGGGCCACATACTACTATTTATTACTATTTTTACTATTTACTTACTATTTAATTTTAATATATACTACTATTTAATTTTTTGGGGTACATACTACTATTTATTTTAATATATACTTGGGTTAATTCTTTATACTACTACTATTTAATTTTTTGGGGTTACATACTACTATTTGGGTTTTTTATACTATACTACTATTTAATTTCTTTAATACATACTACTATTTAATTTTTTACATACTACTATTTAATTTCTTTAAATACATACTACTACTATTTAATTTCTTTAATACATACTACTATTTTGTTTTAATACTACTACTATTTCAATTTTTAATATTACTACTATTTGAATTTCTTTAATTTTGTATACATACTACTTTTGAATTTCTTTAATTTAATTTTATATTACTACTATTTGAATTTTTTTTATTACTACTATTTAATTTCTTTGGGGGTACTACTACTATTTAATTTTAATATATACTACTATTTAACTTTTAATACTTACTATTTAATTTTTAATATATACTACTATTTAATTTTAATTTATATACTTATTTACTTTTAATATTACTACTATTTGAATTTTAATATTACTTACTATTTAATTTTTTAATATATACTTACTATTTAATTTTAATATATACTACTATTTGAATTTTAATATATACTACTATTTGAATTTTAATATATACTACTATTTAATTTCTTTAATATATACTACTATATTAATTTCTTTAATATATACTACTATTTAATTTTTTGGGCTACATACTACTATTTAATTTTAATATATACTACTATTTGTTTTTTTAATTACATACTACTATTTAATTTTAAATACATACTACTATCTAATTACCCCTAATACATTACTACTATTAATTTTTTTCTACATACTACTATTTAATTTTAATACATACTACTATTTGAATTTTTAATATACTACTATTTCCAATTCTTTACTATTTAACTACTATTTGATATTTTTAATATACTTTACTATTTAATTTCTTTAATACATACTACTATACTACTATTTAATTTTGGGGTATATACATTACTATTTATTTAATTTTAAATATATATTTACTATTTAATTTTAATACATACTTACTATTTAATTTTAAATACATACTACTATTTAACCTTAATACTATACTACTATTTAACTCCCTACTATTTACTTTTGGGCCACACTACTACTATTTAACCTTTAATATATACTACTATTTAATTTTTTAATATATACTACTATTTAATTTTTTGGGCTACATACTACTATTATTTAATACATACTACTATTTTTTTAATATATACTACTATTTAATTTTAATATATACTACTATTTAATTTTTAATACATTATACTATTTATTTAAATATTACTACTATTTTAATTTTTACATACTACTATTTAATTTTTTTATATACTACTATTTAATTTTTAATACATACTACTATTTAATTTTAATATATATACTATTTAATTTTAATTATACTACTATTTAATTTTAATACATACTACTATTTAATATATATTACTACTATTTAACCCCTTTAATACATACTACTATTTAATTTTAATACATACTACTATTTAATTTATATTACTATACTACTATTTATTAATTTTGGGTTTTACTACTTTTGACCATTTACTTACTACTATTTAATTTCTTTGGGCTACATACTACTATTTAATTTTTACATACTACTATTTTGTTTATTTTAATTTTACTACTATTTAATTTCCTTTACTACTATTTAAATTTTTAATACATACTACTATTTAATTTTTTGGGGCTACATACTACTATTTAATACTTTTATACTACTTTTAAATACATACTATTTAATTCTTACTATTTACTATTTAATTTCTTTACTACATACTACTATTTAATTTCTTTAATATACTACTTTACTATTTACTATTTCTTTAACCCCCTACTATTTAATTTTACATATATACTACTATTTGAATAAATTGGGTTACATACTACTATTTAATAACCCCTTAAATACACATACTACTATTTAATTTTGGGCTATATACTACTATTTAATTACTTTTATTTATATTACTATTTTCATTTAATACTATATAACTATTTATTTAAATATTTATTACTACTATTTAATTTTTTATATAATACTACTATTTTTGAATTTTAATATATACTACTATTTAATTTTAATATTTTACTACTATTTAATATTTACTACTATTTGAATTTTACATACATACTAATTTTAATACTATTTATTACTATTTAATTTTAATACATACTACTATTTGTTTTTGGGTTAATTACTACTTTTGATACTACTATTTTAATTTTAATATATACTACTATTTAAATTTTAATTTGGGGTACATACTACTATTATTTAATTTTTGGGCAATACTATACTACTACTATTTACTATTAACCCCTAAATACACACTACTATCTAACCCCTAAATACACACCATTTCTAACTATTTAAATACACACCACCATCTAACATTTAATACACACCATTATTTAATTTTCCTTGGGGCATACTACTATTTAATTATACTTTAATATACTACTACTATTTAATTTTTGGGCCATATACTACTATTTAATTTTAATATATACTACTATTTATTTTTAATATATACTTACTATTTGGGATTTTAATACTACTACTATTTACTTTGGGCTACTACTATTTGAATTTTGGGCTAAATACTACTATTTAATTCATTTATATACTTTATATTTTACATTTTAATACTACTATTTAAATTTTAATAATACTACTATTTAATTCTTTAATATATACTACTATTTAAATTTTAATACATACTACTATTTAATTTCTTTAATATATACTACTATTTAATTTTAATACATACTACTATTTAAATTTTAATACATACTACTATTTAATTTTTAATATACTACTATTTACTATTTTTTTATTTAATTACTACTATTTAATTTTAATATTACTACTATTTGAATTCCTTTAATACTACTACTATTTAATTAATATATTACTACTATTTATATACTACTTTTAATATATACTACTATTTAATTTTTAATATATACTACTATTAATATTTAATACATATTTAAATTTTGGGCTATACTACTATTTAATACTATACTACTATTTAATTTTAATATACTTACTACTTTATTTAATATTTAAATTAATATATACTTACTATTTAATTCTTTACATACTACTATTTTAATATATTACTATTTTTTGGAAATTACCTTTTAATACTTTTAACTTTTAATTTTATTTAATACTATACTACTATTTAATTTTAACTTTATATATACTATTTACTATTTGAATTTTTTTAAATATATACTACTATTTAATTTTAATATATACTACTTTTAATTTCTTTATTACTACTATTTAATTTTTTAATATACTACTTACTATTTAAATTTTTAATATTTACTACTATTTGAATTTTGGGCTATATACTACTATTTAATTTTTTAATATACTACTATTTGAATTTTAATACTATTTAATTTTTAATTTTAATATACTACTATTTAATTTTAATACTACTATATTTGAATTTTACTATTATTTGATTTTCTTTTGGGTCATTACATACTACTATTTAATATACTATTTAATATATACTACTATTTCAATTTTTAATACTACTATTTGAATTTTAATATATACTACTATTTAATTTTAATACATACTACTATTTAATTTTTTGGGTATATTTACTTACTTATTTAATTAACTTTTTGATATAATATACTACTATTTAAATTTTAATATATACTACTATTATTTAATTTCTACTATTTAATTTTAATACTTACTATTATTTAATACTACTATTTAATACATACTACTATTTGAATTTTAATCTACTATACTACTATTTGAATTTTAAATACATACTACTATTTAAACTTTGGGCTATATACTACTATTTAATTTTTAATACTTACTATACTATTTGAATTCAATACTATACTACTATTTAATTACATTTAATAATACTATTTATTATTACTATTTAAATTTTTAATATATACTACTATTTAACTTTAATACTTACTTTGGGCTATTTAATTTTTTTACTACCCTATTTGAATACATACTACTATTTGAATTTTAAATATACTACTACTTGATTTTAATATTTAATTCCTTTAATACATACTTATTTGACTTTTAATATTACTACTATTTAATTTCTTTTACATACTACTATTTAATACTTCTTTATATACTACTATTTAATTTCTTTGGGGTATATACTTTACTATTTAATTTTTTAATATATTACTACTATTTAATTTTTTAATACATACTACTATTATTTAATTTCTTTAATACTACTATTACACTTATTTTTTAATACTACTTTGAATTTTAAATACATACTACTATTTAACCCTACTTTTAATACTATATTACTATTTAATTTTGGGGCTTATACATACTACTATTTACCCTTCTTTGAATACATACTACTATTTATTTAATTTCTAATACATTACTACTATTTAAATTTTAACTATATACTACTATTTAATTTCTTTAATATACTTACTACTATTTAACCCTAAATACATATTTGGTATTTTACTTACTATTTAATTTTAAATACATACTACTATTTAACCCCTAAATACATACTACTATTTAATTTCTTTAATACATACTACTACTATTTGAATTTTACTTTAACATATTACTACTATTTAACTTTTAATACATACTACTATTATTTCTTTAATACATTTATTAATTTTAATATATACTACTATTATATACTACTATTTAATTTTAATAATACTATTATACTATTTAATTTTAATATATACTACTATTTAATTTTAATATATACTACTATTTAAATATATATTACTACTATTTAATTTTTGGGATACATACATACTACTATTTAATTTTAATATATACTTTAATTTTATATATACTACTATTTGGGGTTATATACTTACTATTTAAATTTTTTAATATACTACTATTTGAATTTTAATATTTACATACTTACTATTTAATTCTTAAACATATACTACTATTTAAATTTTTATACTACTATTTGACTAATTTATTTAATTTTTACATACTTTTAAATTTTTAAATACTATTTTTAATTTTTTGGGTACATATTACTTACTATTTAAATTTTAATAATTTCATACATACTACTATATTTAATTTTAATATATACTACTATTTAATTTTAATATATACTTACTATTTAAATTTTTAATATATATTATTTACTATTTTACTTTTAATTTTATACTACTATTTAATTTTAAATATATACTACTATTTAAATTTCTTTAATATATACTACTATTTAAATTTTTTGAATATTACTACTATTTAATTTCTCCAATATTATATACTACTTTTAATTTTTTAATATATACTTACTATTTAAATTTTAATATATACTACTATTTAAATTTTTAATATATACTACTATTTGAATTTTTTAATATATACTACTATTTAAATTTTAATTACTACTATAATTTACTTTATATACTACTATTTAATTTTTTAATATATACTACTATTTGAAATTTTAATTTTAATATACTATACTACTATTTAAATTTATTTAATTTTTTGGGCTATACTACTATTTAATTTTAATACTACTACTATTTGATTTTTACTATACTTATTTAATTTTAATACATACTACTATTTAATTTTTTTGGGTTATATATACTACTATTTAACATATTACTTATTTAATTTCTAATACATACTACTATTTCCAATTTTAATACATACTACTATTTAATTTTAATATATACTACTATTTGAATTTCTTTAATACATACTACTATTTGAATTTTAATATATACTACTATTTCCATACATTTTTAATTTTATACTACTATTTAAATTTTGGGTTTAATATATACTACTATTTAATTACTTTAATATATACTACTATTTGAATTACTTTAATATATACTACTATTTAATTTCTTTTTGAATTAAATACATACTACTATTTAATTTTAATTACATACTATATTGGGCTATTATATACTACTATTTAATTTTAATATATACTATACTATTTAATTTCTTTAATATATACTACTATTTAATTTTTTAATATATACTACTATTTACTATTTGAATTTACTACTATTTATTTACTATTTAATTTTAATACTTATTTGGTCTAATTACTATTTTGAATTTTGGGTTTAATATACTACTATTTAATTTTTTAATACATACTACTTACTATTTAATACTTATTTAATTTAAACTTATTACTATATTTACTACTATTTACTACTATTTAAATTTTATATTACTACTATTTAATTCCTTTGGGTTACATACTACTATTTGACCCTTTAATATTACTACTACTATTTAATTTTTAATACATACTACTATTTGAATTTCTTTGGGGCTAATACATTTGGACTACTATTTGAATACTACTATTTAATATATACTACTATTTAATTTCTTTAATATATACTACTATTTTATTTTTTGGGCTATATTATTTTACTTTTATATACTTTTAATTTTAATATATACTATTTGATTTTAATATTATTTTTGGGCTATACTACTATTTACTTTTGAATTTATTTACTATTTAACTATACTACTATTACTACTATTTAAATTTTACATTACATTTCCACTTGGGGCTACTACTACTATTTATTTTACATACTTTTTGGATAACTTACATACTACTATTTGAATTTTAATTTATATACTACTACTATTTAATTTACTATTAATATATACTACTATTTCCAATTTTAATATATACTACTATTTGAATTTTAATATATATACTATTTGAATTTATAATATATACTTTACTATTTGAATTTTATTTACTATTTAAATTTTTATACATACTACTATTTAATTTTTTAAATATATACTACTATTTAATTTACCTTTAATATACATACTACTATTTAATTTTGGTTAATACATACTACTATTTAAATTTTTAAATATATACTTACTATTTAATTTTAATTTACTACTATTTAATTTCTTTAAATATATACTACTATTTAATTTCTTTAATATATACTACTATTTGAATTTCTTTAATATATACTACTATATTTCCAATTTTTTGGGGTACATACTACTATTTAAATTTTTAATATATACTACTATTTGAATTTTTTAATATATACTACTATTTAATTTTAATATATACTATACTACTATTTAATTTTTTAATATATTACTACTATTTGAATTTTAATATATACTACTATTTAAATTTTGGGCTACATATATTACTACTATTTTAATTTTTACTAACATACTATTACTTTTAATACTATTTAATTTCTTTGGGCCATATACTACTATTTTATTTTTTAATATTTACTACTATTTAAATTTTAATACTATACATTTGGGCTATTACTATATTAAATTATACCCTATTTGAATATTACTACTATTTGAATTATATACTACTACTATTTAATTTCTTTGGGGCTAATACTACATACTACTATTTAATTTAATTTACTACTATTTAATAAGTACATACTACTATTTGACCATTCTATTTGGCATACAACTTACTATTTAATTTTATTATACATACTACTATTTACTATTTACTACTATTTTGGGTTTTAAATATACTACTACTTATTTTTATTATTTAATTAATTTACTACTATTTGGATTACATACTACTACTATTATTTCTTTAATATACTACTACTATTTAGGATTTTAAATTACTACTATTTACTACTTTCACCATATTACTATTACTACTATTTAATTTTTTGGGTTACTATACTACTATTTAAATTTTAATATATACTACTATTTAATTTCTTTTAATATATATACTTACTATTTAATTTTTTAATACTATATTTAATTTTTAATTTACTATTTAAATTTTTTGGGCTACATACTACTATTTAATTTCTTTTTACATACTACTATTTATAATTTTAATTATATACTATTTAACATTTTACTAATTTAATTACTACTATTTAATTTTGGGTTACATACTACTATTTAATATTTAATACTACTACTATTTAATTTACTTTTACTACTATTTACTTTACTCATATACCTATTTGAATTTTAATTATATATACTACTATTTACCCCTTTAATTATACTTACTATTTACATTTCTTTACTTACATACTACTATTTAATTTTAATTCATATACTATTATTACTACTACTATTTGAATTTTAATATATACTTACTATTTTAGGATTACATTATTACTACTATTTGAATTTTAATAATACACTACTACTTTTATTTACCACTTTCTATTTACTATTTTAATTTCTTACTACTTATTTATTTACTTCCAATACTACTATTTGAATTTTTTATTATATACTACTATTTAAATTTTAATTTTACTATTTGAATTTTATACTACTACTATTTAATTTTAATATATACTACCCTATTTGAATTTACCTTTTGGGCTACATACTACTATTTAACATACTACTTTACACACTACTATTTGACCTAAACTATTTAATTTTATACTATAAATACATACTACTATTTAACCCTAAATTACTACTATCTAACCCTAAATTTACTACTATTTAATTTTATATTTACTTTTACTATTTAATTTCTTTGGGGTTTTGGGCTACATACTACTATTTAATTTCTTTAATATATATACTACTATTTAAATTTCTTTAATATATACTACTATTTGAATTTCTTTAATACATACTACTATTTGGGCTTTAAATACATACTACTATTTAATTTTAATACATACTACTATTTAAATTTTAATACATACTACTATTTGAATTTTTTAATATACATACTACTATTTTAAATTTTTATTTGAATACATACTACTATTTAAATTTTGGGGTTACATAACTATTTCATACTACTATTTCCAATTTCTTTGGGCTAATACTACTTTTGGCCTTTTAATATATACTACTATTTATTTTGGGCCATTTACCTACTATTTACCTACTTTTTTCCAATTTTATACATACTACTATTTGAATTTTAGGATATACTACTATTTGAATTTTAAATATACCTATTTACTTTAATCTATTACTACTAAATTTTACTACCACTACTATTTGAATTTTAAATACATACTACTATTTAATTTTAAATATATACTACTATTTGAATTTTAACATATATTACTATTTAATTTTAATACACACTACTATTTAATTCCCATACTACTATTAACATTTACTATTTAACCCCTTAATACACACTACTATTTAACCTATTTGAATTTCTTTAATACATACTACTATTTAATTTTTTGATATTACTATTTAAATACATACTACTACTATTTGAATTTTTTGGGTTACTATACTTTTACTATTTACATTTTTAATATATACTACTATTTGATTTTGGGCTATATACTACTATTTGAATTTTAATATATACTACTATTTATATTAATTTCTTTGGGCTACATACTACTATTTAATTTTTTGGGTTAATATTACTACTATTTGGAATTTTAATACTATTTACATTTAATACTACTATATTTAAATTTTAATATACTACTATTTGACTTTGGGGTACATACTACTATTTGAACTTTGGGCCATACATACTACTATTTAATTTCTTAATTACATACTATTACTATTTATATTACTATTTAATTTTGGGTATACTACTTATTTAATTTTTAATATATACTACTATTTAATTTCTTTAATATATACTACTATTTGAATTTTAAATATATACTACTATTTAATTTTAATATGGCCTATATTACCTTCATTTACTACTATTTTAATTACATAATTACTACTATTTACTACTTTTGGGGCTATTTTTTGGAATACTACTACTATTTAATTACATTAATATTACTACTATTTGACATTACATACTACTATTTAAATTACTACTTTAATATATACTACTATTTAAATTTCTTTGGGCCAATATATATTTCTACTATTTAATTTTTTAAATACATACTACTATTTGAATTTTAATATATACTACTATTTAATTTTAATACATACTACTATTTAATTTTACATATACATTTCAATTTATATTTACTACTATTTGAATTACATACTACTACTATTTAATTTTGGGGCATTTATTTACTTACTATACTACTATTTTTGGGTATTTACTATTTAAACCTTGGGCCACATACTACTATTTAATTTTTAAATACATACTACTATTTAAATTTCTTTAAATATACTACTATATTACCATCTACTACCCCTTTAAATTTTAATATTACTACTATTTGAATTTTAATATATACTACTATTTGAATTTTAATATATACTACTATTTGAATTTTTTAAATTACTACTATTTAATTTTAATATTACTACTATTTAAATTTTAAATATACTACTACTATTTAATTTTCTTTTAATACATACTACTATTTGAATTACATTTAACTATTTACATACTACTATTTAATTTCTTTTACAACTATTTATAACCCTTACTATTTGAATTTTAATACATTACTATTTAATTTTAAATACTATATTTAACCCTATTACTACTAATCTAACCTTTAAATATATACTACTATTTAATTTTAATACATACCACTATACTAACTTTAATTTACTATTTAACTTTGGGCTACATACTACTATTTGACACCCTTTAAATATATACTACTACTATTTAATTTTGGGGCAATACATACTACTATTTAATTTTTTGGGCTATATACTACTTATTTAAATTACTATTTATTGGGTTATACTACTATTTAACTTTAATATATACTACTATTTACATTATTTACATACTACTATACTTACTATTTAATTTCTTTAATACTATACTACTATTTATAATTTTGGGCATACTACTATTTAATATTTACATTTAATTAATACATACTACTATTTAACCCGGGTATATTACTACTATTTAACTTCTTTAATACACACTACTATTTAACCCCTACTAATTTAAATTTTACCACTATTTAACCCTTTAATACATACTACTATTTAACCTCTTTGGGTTACATACTACTATTTTAACCTTGGGCTACATACTACTATTTAATTTTAAATATATACTTACTATTTAAATTTTTGGGCTACATACTACTATTTAATTTTAAATACATACTACTATTTATTTTTACATACTACTATTTCAATTTTAATATATACTACTATTTGGAATTTTAATATATACTACTATTTCCAATTTTGGGTTAATTTCTTTGGGCTACATACTACTACTTTTGGGCCACTATTTCACATACTACTTTAATATATTACTACTATTTGAATTTTAATATATTACTACTATTTAAATTTTACTATTTATTTCCACTTTGGGCTATTACTACTATTTAACAATTTTACATACTACTACTATTTGAATTTTGGGCTACATACTACTATTTGGGACTATACTACTATTTTGGGCTACATTACTATTTGAATTTTTACATACTACTATTTGAATTTTAATATTTACTATTTTATATTTTAATATATACTTACTATTTCCACTACTACTATTTAATTTTAATATATACTTACTATTTGACAATTTCTAATACTATACTTCATTTGATTTTGGGCTACAT
This sequence comes from Oncorhynchus nerka, assembly GCF_034236695.1. Taxonomy (NCBI): domain Eukaryota; kingdom Metazoa; phylum Chordata; class Actinopteri; order Salmoniformes; family Salmonidae; genus Oncorhynchus; species Oncorhynchus nerka. The sequence continues at coordinate 8,314 of NW_027039151.1, read as the reverse complement.
TACATTTAACTATATACTTTATTTCCAATTTTTAATACATACTACTATTTGAATTACTTTCAATATACTACTATTATTTCATACAATTTTGGGCCTACTATACTATTTGACACATTTACTTAATTATTAATACTACTATTTGAATTTTAAATACATACTACTATCTAACCCCCTAAATACACACTACTATTTAACCCCTAAATACATACCTACTATCTAACCCTTTGGGGTTACATACTTTACTATTTAATTCTTTGGGTACATACCACCATTTAACTTTTAAATATTACATTTTTTTAATATTACTACTATTTAATTTTTTGGGTTTTACTACTATTTGAATTTGGGTTACATACTACATTTACATTTTGGGACTATTTAAATTTTAATATATACTACTATTTACATTTTGGGTTACATACTACTATTTGAATTTCTTACATACATACTTACTATTTCAATTTCTTTAACATATACTACTATTTCAATTTTAATATTACTTACTATTTAATTTTTTATATACTACTATTTACTATTTGAATTTTAACTACTATACTACTATTTACTATTTGGACATTTAATACATACTACTATTTGAATTTTGGGCTTTACTACTATTTCAATTTCTAAATACATACTACTACTTAAATTTTTGAACCTCATTACATACTACTATTTGTATTTATATTTGTACTATTTGAATTAAATTTATTACTACTATTTAAATTTTTAATATATACTACTATTTCCAACTTTGGGCTACATTACATTTAATTATATATACTACTATTTAAATTTCTAATTATATACTATTTCCATTTGGGGCTACTTACTATTTACATTTTGGGTACATACTACTATTTTCCAATTTACATTTCTAATATATACTACTATTTGTAATTTTTATATTACTACTATTTAATTTTTTAATACATACTACTATTTGGGATTTTAATACATACTACTATTTAATTACATTTGGGTACATACTACTATTTACGGACATACTACATATTTGAATTTTGGGTTATTACTACTATTTAATTTTTTGGGACCATATACTACTATTTAATTTTAATATATTACTACTATTTAATTTCTAATTACTATTTCTACTATACTAACTATTTGATTACATATTACTTATTTAAATTTCTTAAATATTACTACTATTTAACTTTAACATTACTCACTATTTAATTTCTTTTAATACATACTTACTATTTGAATTTTGAATACATACTACTATTTAATTTTTGTATTACATACTACTATTTCCACCTTTTAAATACATTTACTATTTGAATTTTGGGTTACATACTACTATTTAATTTTAATACATACTACTATTTGAATTTTAATATATTACTATTTATTTGACTTAATATATACTACTATTTCAATTTTAATATTACTACTATTTAATTTTAAATACATACTACTATTTGAATTACATTTGGGCCCAATATATACTACTATTTACACATTTCTAAATACATACTACTATTTGACATTTGGGCTCTAACTACATACTACTATTTAATTACATTAATACATACCACTATTTGAATCTAACTACTATTTGAATACACCACCACCAACATACTACTAAATTCACACATACCTACTTTTATTATATAACTATTTAAATTTTAATATATACTACTATTTAACTCTTTCAATAATACTACTATTTAAACTTTACATACATACTCTAACTATTTAACCATCTAACCCTAAATACATACCACCATCTAACCCCCTAAATACACACCACTATTCTAAATACAACACCACCATTTAACAAATACACACACTACCATTTAACCCTTTGGGGTACACACTATTTAAATTTTGGTTATACTACTATTAACCCCTATTTAATAATACACCTATTTGATTTTAACCCTAAATTTTGGGGCACATACTACTATTTAACCCTAAATACACACCACCATTTAACCCCTAAATACATACCACTATTTAACCTTAACCCTACTATTTATACAACACCACCACTATTTAACCCTAATACACTATTTATCTAACCCTAAATACACACCACCATCTAACTATTTGAAATACACACCACCATTTAACCCCTAAATACACACCACCATTTAATTTCCCCTTAAATACATACTCACTATTTAATTTCTTTGGGGCTAAATACACACCACCATCTAACCCCTAAATTTCTAACCCTAAATACACACCACCATCTAACCCCCTAAATACACACCACCATCTAACCCTAAATACAAACCACCATATAAATACTCTACTAAATGACACCACCATTTTTGGGCCACATACTCACTATTTATTTAACATACTTACTATTTAAATACACATTACCACTATTTAATACATACTCCACTTTAATATATACCACTATTTGGGTTTTTAACACTATATACTACTATTTGAATTCTTTAATACACACTACTATTTAAATTTTGGGCATAAAACCTTTACTATTTAATTTAAATACACACTACTATTAATTATACACACTACTATTTGACCCCCTACTATTTAAATTTTAACCCCTATATACTTACTATTTAAATTTTAATATATACTACTATTTGAATTTTAATACATACCACTATTTAACATTTAACCACTTTAATATATACCACTACTATTTAAATTCAACTAATACACACCACTATTTGAACCTTACTACACACTACTATTTAAATTTTAAATACATACTACTATTTGAATTTTAACATACATACTACTATTTGAATTTTGGGCATACACTATTTACTACTATTTAACCTTGGGCTACATACTACTATTTAATTTTAATACATACTACTATTTCCATTTAATCTAACCTTTAATAACACTCACCATTTAACCTTGGGCCAACTATCCCCTTAAATACACACCACCATCTAACCCCTAAATACACACACCACCATCTAACCCTAAATACACACCACCATCTAACCCTCAACACACACCACCATCTAACCCCTAAATACACACCACCATCTAACCCTAAATACACACCACCATCTAACCCTAAATACACACCACCATCTAACCCCTAAATACACACCACCATCTAACCCTAAATACACACCACCATCTAACCCCTAAATACACACCACTATCTAACCCTAAATACACACCACCATCTAACCCTAAATACACACCACCATCTAACCCCCTAAATACACACCACCATCTAACCCTAAATACACACCACCATCTAACCCCCTAAATACACACCACCATCTAACCCCTAAATACACACACACCATCTAACCCCTAAATACACACCACCATCTAACCTCTAAATACACACCACTATCTAACCCTAAATACACACCACCATCTAACCCTAAATACACACCACCCATCTAACCCTAAATACACACCACCATCTAACCCCTAAATACACACCACCATCTAACCCTAAATACACACCACCATCTAACCCCTAAATACACACCACCATCTAACCCCTAAATACACACCACCATCTAACCCCCTAAATACACACCACCATCTAACCCTAAATACAAATATCACACCACCATCTAACCCCTAAATACACACCACCATCTAACCCCTAAATACACACCACCATCTAACCCTAAATACACACCACCATCTAACCCTAAATACACACCACCATCTAACCCTAAATACACACCACCATCTAACCCTAAATACACACCACCATCTAACCCCCCTAAATACACACCACCATCTAACCCCATAAATACACACCACCATCTAACCCTAAATACACACCACCATCTAACCCTAAATACACACCACCATCTAACCCTAAATACACACCACCATCTAACCCCCTAAATACACACCACCATCTAACCCCTAAATACACACCACCATCTAACCCTAAATACACACCACCATCTAACCCTAAATACACACCACCATCTAACCCTAAATACACACCACCATCTAACCCTAAATACACACCACCATCTAACCCTAAATACACACCACCATCTAACCCTAAATACACACCACCATCTAACCCCCTAAATACACACCACCATCTAACCCTAAATACACACCACCATCTAACCCCCTAAATACACACCACCATCTAACCCTAAATACACACCACCATCTAACCCCCTAAATACACACCACCATCTAACCCTAAATACACACCACCATCTAACCCCTAAATACACACCACCATCTAACCCTAAATACACACACCATCTAACCCTAAATACACACCACCATCTAACCCTAAATACACACCACCATCTAACCCTAAATACACACCACCATCTAACCCCTAAATACACACCACCATCTAACCATCTAACCTAAATACACACCACCATCTAACCCCTAAATACACAAATCTAACCCTAAATACACCACCATCTAACCCTAAATACACACCACCATCTAACCCTAAATACACACCACCATCTAACCCTAAATACACACCACCATCTAACCCTAAATACACACCACCATCTAACCTAAATACACACCACCATCTAACCCCCCAAATACACACCACCATCTAACCCCCTAAATACACACCACCATCTAACCCTAAATACACACCACCATCTAACCCCTAAATACACACCACCATCTAACCCTAAATACACACCACCATCTAACCCTAAATACACACCACCATCTAACCCTAAATACACACCACCATCTAACCCCTAAATACCCTCTAACCCTAAATACACACCACCATCTAACCCCCTAAATACACACCACCATCTAACCCCACCAAATACACACCACCATCTAACCCTAAATACACACCACCATCTAACCCTAAATACACACCACCATCTAACCCTAAATACACACCACCATCTAACCCCTAAATACACACCACCATCTAACCCCCTAAATACACACCACCATCTAACCCCTAAATACACACCACCATCTAACCCTAAATACACACCACCATCTAACCCCCTAAATACACACCACCATCTAACCCCTAAATACACACCACCATCTAACCCTAAATACACACCACCATCTAACCCCCTAAATACACACCACCATCTAACCCTAAATACACACCACCATCTAACCCCTAAATACACACCACCATCTAACCCCTAAATACACACCACCATCTAACCCCTAAATACACACCACCATCTAACCCCCTAAATACACACCACCATCTAACCCTAAATACACACCACCATCTAACCCTAAATACACACCACCATCTAACCCTAAATACACACCACCATCTAACCCTAAATACACACCACCATCTAACCCTAAATACACACCACCATCTAACCCCCTAAATACACACCACCATCTAACCCCCTAAATACACACCACCATCTAACCCTAAATACACACCACCATCTAACCCTAAATACACACCACCATCTAACCCTAAATACACACCACCATCTAACCCTAAATACACACCACCATCTAACCCTAAATACACACCACCATCTAACCCCACACCACCATCTAACCCCTAAATACACACCACCATCTAACCCTAAATACACACCACCATCTAACCCCTAAATCTAACCATCCCCTAAATACACACCACCATCTAACCCTAAATACACACCACCATCTAACCCTAAATACACACCACCATCTAACCCCCTAAATACACACCACCATCTAACCCTAAATACACACCACCATCTAACCCTAAATACACACCACCATCTAACCCTAAATACACACCACCATCTAACCCTAAATACACACCACCATCCATCTACACCACCATCTAACCCCTAAATACACACCACCATCTAACCCCCCTAAATACACACCACCATCTAACCCTAAATACACACCACCATCTAACCCCCCTAAATACACACCACCATCTAACCCTAAATACACACCACCATCTAACCCTAAATACACACCACCATCTAACCCTAAATACACACCACCATCTAACCCCCCTAAATACACACCACCATCTAACCCTAAATACACACCACCATCTAACCCTAAATACACACCACCATCTAACCCCTAAATACACACCACCATCTAACCCCTAAATACACACCACCATCTAACCCTAAATACACACCACCATCTAACCCTAAATACACACCACCATCTAACCCTAAATACACACCACCATCTAACCCTAAATACACACCACCATCTAACCCCCCTAAATACACACCACCATCTAACCCCCCTAAATACACACCACCATCTAACCCCCCTAAATACACACCACCATCTAACCCTAAATACACACCACCATCTAACCCTAAATACACACCACCATCTAACCCTAAATACACACCACCATCTAACCCTAAATACACACCACCATCTAACCCTAAATACACACCACCATCTAACCCCCCTAAATACACACCACCATCTAACCCTAAATACACACCACCATCTAACCCCCCTAAATACACACCACCATCTAACCCTAAATACACACCACCATCTAACCCCCCTAAATACACACCACCATCTAACCCTAAATACACACCACCATCTAACCCTAAATACACACCACCATCTAACCCTAAATACACACCACCATCTAACCCTAAATACACACCACCATCTAACCCCTAAATACACACCACCATCTAACCCCCCTAAATACACACCACCATCTAACCCCCCTAAATACACACCACCATCTAACCCTAAATACACACCACCATCTAACCCTAAATACACACCACCATCTAACCCTAAATACACACCACCATCTAACCCTAAATACACACCACCATCTAACCCCCCTAAATACACACCACCATCTAACCCTAAATACACACCACCATCTAACCCTAAATACACACCACCATCTAACCCTAAATACACACCACCATCTAACCCTAAATACACACCACCATCTAACCCCTAAATACACACCACCATCTAACCCCCCTAAATACACACCACCATCTAACCCCCCTAAATACACACCACCATCTAACCCTAAATACACACCACCATCTAACCCCCCTAAATACACACCACCATCTAACCCCCCTAAATACACACCACCATCTAACCCTAAATACACACCACCATCTAACCCCCCTAAATACACACCACCATCTAACCCTAAATACACACCACCATCTAACCCTAAATACACACCACCATCTAACCCTAAATACACACCACCATCTAACCCTAAATACACACCACCATCTAACCCTAAATACACACCACCATCTAACCCCCCTAAATACACACCACCATCTAACCCCTAAATCTAACCACCATCTAACCCCTAAATACACACCACCATCTAACCCTAAATACACACCACCATCTAACCCTAAATACACACCACCATCTAACCCTAAATACACACCACCATCTAACCCCTAAATACACACCACCATCTAACCCCCCTAAATACACACCACCATCTAACCCCCCTAAATACACACCACCATCTAACCCCACCATCTAATAAACACACCACCATCTAACCCCTAAATACACACCACCATCTAACCCTAAATACACACCACCATCTAACCCTAAATACACACCACCATCTAACCCCCTAAATACACACCACCATCTAACCCTAAATACACACCACCATCTAACCCTAAATACACACCACCATCTAACCCCCACACCACCATCTAACCCCCCTAAATACACACCACCATCTAACCCCCCTAAATACACACCACCATCTAACCCTAAATACACACCACCATCTAACCCTAAATACACACCACCATCTAACCCTAAATACACACCACCATCTAACCCTAAATACACACCACCATCTAACCCTAAATACACACCACCATCTAACCCTAAATACACACCACCATCTAACCCCCTAAATACACACCACCATCTAACCCTAAATACACACCACCATCTAACCCTAAATACACCACCATCTAACCCCCCTAAATACACACCACCATCTAACCCCCTAAATACACACCACCATCTAACCCTAAATACACACCACCATCTAACCATCTAACCCTAAATACACACCACCATCTAACCCTAAATACACACCACCATCTAACCCTAAATACACACCACCATCTAACCCTAAATACACACCACCATCTAACCCTAAATACACACCACCATCTAACCCCCCTAAATACACACCACCATCTAACCCCCCTAAATACACACCACCATCTAACCCTAAATACACACCACCATCTAACCCTAAATACACACCACCATCTAACCCCCCTAAATACACACCACCATCTAACCCCTAAATACACACCACCATCTAACCCCTAAATACACACCACCATCTAACCCCCTAAATACACAC